>NW_026728150.1:0-300000 GCF_030684315.1 Stegostoma tigrinum
GGGGCGGAAGGAAGAAGAGGGCGGGGGGGCGGAAGGAAGAAGAGGGCGGGGCGGCGGAAGGAAGAAGAGGGCGGGGGGCGGAAGGAAGAAGAGGGCGGGGGGCGGAAGGAAGAAGAGGGCGGGGGCGAAGGAAGGGCGGAAGGAAGAACGAGGGCGGGGGGCGGAAGGAAGAAGAGGGCGGGGGGCGGAAGGAAGAAGAGGGCGGGGGGCGGGAAGGAAGAAGAGGGCGCCGGGGGGCGAAGGAAGAAGAGGGCGGGGGGGCGGAAGGAAGAAGAGGGCGGGGGGCGGAAGGAAGAAGAGGGCGGGGGGCGGAAGGAAGAAGAGGGCGGGGGGCGGAAGGAAGAAGAGGGCGGGGGGCGGAAGGAAGAAGAGGGCGGGGGGCGGAAGGAAGAAGAGGGCGGGGGGGCGGAAGGAAGAAGAGGGCGGGGGGCGGAAGGAAGAAGAGGGCGGGGGGCGGAAGGAAGAAGAGCGGGGGCGGAGAAGGCGGGGCGGAAGGAAGAAGAGGGCGGGGGGCGGAAGAAGAAGAGGGCGGGGGGCGGAAGGAAGAAGAGGGCGGGGGGCGGAAGGAAGAAGAGGGCGGGGGGGCGGAAGGAAGAAGAGGGCGGGGGGCGGAAGGAAGAAGAGGGCGGGGGGGGGCGGAAGGAAGAAGAGGGCGGGGGGCGGAAGGAAGAAGAGGGGCGGGGGGGCGGAAGGAAGAAGAGGGCGGGGGGCGGAAGGAGAAGAGGGGCGGGGGGCGGAAGGAAGAAGAGGGCGGGGGGCGGAAGGAAGAAGAGGGCGGGGGGGCGGAAGGAAGAAGAGGGCGGGGGGCGGAAGGAAGAAGAGGGCGGGGGGGCGGAAGGAAGAAGAGGGCGGGGGGCGGAAGGAAGAAGAGGGCGGGGGGCGGAAGGAAGAAGAGGGCGGGGGGCGGAAGGAAGAAGAGGGCGGGGGGCGGAAGGAAGAAGAGGGCGGGGGGCGGAAGGAAGAAGAGGGCGGGGGGCGGAAGGAAGGAAGAGGGCGGGGGGGCGGAAGGAAGAAGAGGGCGGGGGGCGGAAGGAAGAAGAGGGCGGGGGGGCGGAAGGAAGAAGAGGGCGGGGGGCGGAAGGAAGAAGAGGGCGGGGGGCGGAAGGAAGAAGAGGGCGGGGGGCGAGGAAAGAGCGAAGGAAGAGGGCGGGGGGCGGAAGGAAGAAGAGGGCGGGGGCGGAAGGAAGAAGAGGGCGGGGGGCGGAAGGAAGAAGAGGGCGGGGGCGGAAGGAAGAAGAGGGCGGGGGGCGGAAGGAAGAAGAGGGCGGGGGGCGGGAAGGAAGAAGAGGGCGGGGGCGGAAGGAAGAAGAGGGCGGGGGGCGGAAGGAAGAAGAGGGCGGGGGGCGGAAGGAAGAAGAGGGCGGGGGGCGGAAGGAAGAAGAGGGCGAGGGGGGCGGCAAGGAAGAAGAGGGCGGGGGGCGGAAGGAAGAAGAGGGCGGGGGGCGGAAGGAAGAAGAGGGCGGGGGGCGGAAGGAAGAAGAGGGCGGGGGGCGGAAGGAAGAAGAGGGCGGGGGGCGGAAGAGAAAGAAGAGGGCGGGGGGGGCGGAAGGAAGAAGAGGGCGGGGGGCGGAAGGAAGAAGAGGGCGGGGGGCGGAAGGAAGAAGAGGGCGGGGGGCGGAAGGAAGAAGAGGGCGGGGGGCGGAAGGAAGAAGAGGGCGGGGGGCGGAAGGAAGAAGAGGGCGGGGGGCGGAAGGAAGAAGAGGGCGGGGGGGCGGAAGGAAGAAGAGGGCGGGGGGGCGGAAGGAAGAAGAGGGGGGCGGGGGGGGCGGAAAGGAAGAGAGGGCGGGGGGCGGAAGGAAGAAGAGGGCGGGGGGCGGAAGGAAGAAGAGGGCGGGGGGCGGAAGGAAGAAGAGGGCGGGGGGCGGAAGGAAGAAGAGGGCGGGGGGCGGAAGGAAGAAGAGGGCGGGGGGCGGAAGGAAGAAGAGGGCGGGGGGCGGAAGGAAGAAGAGGGCGGGGGGCGGAAGGAAGAAGAGGGCGGGGGGCGGAAGGAAGAAGAGGGCGGGGGGCGGAAGGAAGAAGAGGGCGGGGGGCGGAAGGAAGAAGAGGGCGGGGGGCGGAAGGAAGAAGAGGGCGGGGGCGGAAGGAAGAAGAGGGCGGGGGGCGGAAGGAAGAAGAGGGCGGGGGGCGGAAGGAAGAAGAGGGCGGGGGGGCGGAAGGAAGAAGAGGGCGGGGGGCGGAAGGAAGAAGAGGGCGGGGGGCGGAAGGAAGAAGAGGGCGGGGGCGGAAGGAAGAAGAGGGCGGGGGGCGGAAGGAAGAAGAGGGCGGGGGGCGGAAGGAAGAAGAGGGCGGGGGGCGGAAGGAAGAAGAGGGCGGGGGGCGGAAGGAAGAAGAGGGCGGGGGGCGGAAGGAAGAAGAGGGCGGGGGGCGGAAGGAAGAAGAGGGCGGGGGGCGGAAGGAAGAAGAGGGCGGGGGGCGGAAGGAAGAAGAGGGCGGGGGGCCGGAAGGAAGAAGAGGGCGGGGGGCGGAAGGAAGAAGAGGGCGGGGGGGCGGAAGGAAGAAGAGGGCGGGGGCGGAAGGAAGAAGGGCGGGCGGAGGAGAAGAGGCGGGGGGGCGGAAGGAAGAAGAGGGCGGGGGGCGGAAGGAAGAAGAGGGCGGGGGGCGGAAGGAAGAAGAGGGCGGGGGCGGAAGGAAGAAGAGGGCGGGGGGGCGGAAGGAAGAAGAGGGCGGGGGGCGGAAGGGAAGAAGAGGGCGGGGGGCGGAAGGAAGAAGAGGGCGGGGGGCGGAAGGAAGAAGAGGGCGGGGGGCGGAAGGAAGAAGAGGGCGGGGGGCGGAAGGAAGAAGAGGGCGGGGGGCGGAAGGAAGAAGAGGGGCGGGGGGCGGAAGGAAGAAGAGGGCGGGGGGCGGAAGGAAGAAGAGGGCGGGGGGCGGAAGGAAGAAGAGGGCGGGGGGCGGAAGGAAGAAGAGGGCGGGGGGCGGAAGGAAGAAGAGGGCGGGGGGCGGAAGGAAGAAGAGGGCGGGGGGCGGAAGGAAGAAGAGGGCGGGGGGCGGAAGGAAGAAGAGGGCGGGGGGCGGAAGGAAGAAGAGGGCGGGGGGCGGAAGGAAGAAGAGGGCGGGGGCGGAAGGAAGAAGAGGGCGGGGGGCGGAAGGAAGAAGAGGGCGGGGGGCGGAAGGAAGAAGAGGGCGGGGGGCGGAAGGAAGAAGAGGGCGGGGGGCGGAAGGAAGAAGAGGGCGGGGGGCGGAAGGAAGAAGAGGGCGGGGGGCGGAAGGAAGAAGAGGGCGGGGGCGGAGGAAGAAGAGGGCGGGGGGCGGAAGGAAGAAGAGGGGCGGGGGGCGGAAGGAAGAAGAGGGCGGGGGGCGGAAGGAAGAAGAGGGCGGGGGGCGGAAGGAAGAAGAGGGCGGGGGGCGGAAGGAAGAAGAGGGCGGGGGGCGGAAGGAAGAAGAGGGCGGGGGGCGGAAGGAAGAAGAGGGCGGGGGGCGGAAGGAAGAAGAGGGCGGGGGGCGGAAGGAAGAAGAGGGCGGGGGGCGGAAGGAAGAAGAGGGCGGGGGGCGGAAGGAAGAAGAGGGCGGGGGGGCGGAAGGAAGAAGAGGGCGGGGGGCGGAAGGAAGAAGAGGGCGGGGGGCGGAAGGAAGAAGAGGGCGGGGGGCGGAAGGAAGAAGAGGGCGGGGGGCGGAAGGAAGAAGAGGGCGGGGGGCGGAAGGAAGAAGAGGGCGGGGGGCGGAAGGAAGAAGAGGGCGGGGGGCGGAAGGAAGAAGAGGGCGGGGGGCGGAAGGAAGAAGAGGGCGGGGGGCGGAAGGAAGAAGAGGGCGGGGGGCGGAAGGAAGAAGAGGGCGGGGGGCGGAAGGAAGAAGAGGGCGGGGGGGAAGGAAGAAGAGGGCGGGGGGGAAGGAAGAAGAGGGCGGGGGGGGGGAAGGAAGAAGAGGGTGGGGGGGGGACGGAAGAAGAGGGTGGGGGGGGGAAGGAAGAAGAGGGTGGGGGGGGGCAAGGAAGAAGAGGGTGGGGGGGGCAAGGAAGAAGAGGGTGGGGTGGTTGAGAGAAAGTCAGGACTGCAGGGGCCAGTCGCTGTGAGCAGGTCAGGACGGAGGGGGCAAGACGCTGTAAGCGGGTCGAGACGGAGGGGGCAAGACGCTGTGAGCGGGTCAGGCGTGCGGGGGCACAGTCCCTGATAGCGCGGCAGGCCTGCGGGGGGACAGTCCCTGTGAGCGGGAGAGGGCTGCGGGGGGACAGTCCCTGATAGCGCGGGAGAGGGCTGCGGGGGGACAGGGCCTGTGAGCGGCAGAGGACTGCGGGGGCCAGTCGCTGTGAGCGGCCGAGACGGAGGGGGCAAGACGCTGTGAGCGGGTCAGGCGTGCGGGGGGACAGTCCCTGATAGCGCGGGAGAGGGCTGCGGGGGGCCAGTGCCTGTGAGCGGCAGAGGGCTGCGGGGGCCAGTGCCTTTGAGCGGCAGAGGACTGCGGGGGCCAGTCCCTGTGAGCGGGACAGGGCTGCGGGGGCCAGTCCCTGTGAGCGGGACAGGGCTGCGGGGGACAGTCCTTGTCAGCGGGTCAGGGCTGCGGGGGCCCAGTCGTCAGCAGATGTACTCTCTGAGTAACTACACTGTTTTGAAGCTGAGAGGTCCAATGATATCAGTTAAGCCCACCTTGTTTTTGTATTGTCCACTTCTGATATATGCGCAAATGGACAACCTCACTCTCCTGCAAAGCTGCAGAATGAATAATGCTGCAATATTTGTCAACTCCCAAATGGGCGTTGATACATTCGTAAATCTCACATCAATAAACTTACCTCTCAAGGTTCTCGCCTTCTAGAACTGTTTGTACTAGTAAATAACTCAAGCGAGGATGTTTGGCAAAGTGTTTCTTTGATCTGAACTTATTTCTCAGCACCTTGCTGAAATCACGCACATCTCCACCTGATGTTGTCTAAAAATGTAAAATAAATCAAATTTAGTTAAGAATGAATAATGAACCAATCTCCTCAACTCACTCTATAATCCATGCTTTCGCTGCTAAATGTCTTTGAGGATGTAAAATTAAAGAGTCTGCAATTCTGAGAGAAAAAGTCGCTATCTTTCAGGAGGATTATGATAAAAGTTAGATATGTCTGAATGTGAATTTCGAACAATTAAGCTTGAGTTTCATAGTCATACAGCATGAAAAAAGATCCTTTGGTCCAACCAGTCTATGCTGATCACAATCCCAAACTGAACTAGTTCCACCTGCCTGTGCTTGGCCCATATCTTTCCAAACATTTCTATCATCTTTCTATCTTCTGGCTACAACGTCACCTCAACAGAATTCTCCATCTTGTGGTCAAATACTAAAACTATACAATTAAGTCATTACAAATGATACACAGATCCAGGATTCACATTAGTGGCCTTTCTGGTTGAACTGCTAATTATTTTAACAGTAGCGCATTTTCTGTCCAATTATGCCATGTATAATTACTGATCCAAAATTCATCTCATTGTGTTTTTTTTTGGTTTTTTGTATTGAGTCAAAGATGAGATCAATACATTGGTGAGAAATTATCTTGGTTTGCAGATTCAAAGTCACTATAGTCCCAGACGGGACCACAGGACTGCTCTCACAGTAGACAGAGAGATAACTGGAGATGGTTTAAATTGAAGGTTGCCACACCTCAGATGAGGAGACAGGTTGACAAGGAGACTCCTTCATAGTAACTTCAGACGGTGTAGGATTTCATGCTGTTGGTATCACTCTGAATTACAAACCAGCCAACTGAGCTAACTGGCTCCCAGGCAAAATATACAATCAGTTTGGGTAGAGATATCAACACCAAAGGAAAGTCGTCACAGCTGTGACAGTTTCAGATTCATACATCCCCTGACAGAAGATACAGGCCAGGAGAGCATCCAGTCTATAGACCAAGAGGTAATCGGATCTTCTAAGAAAGATGTTACAATAAACTGTGAATCCAATTGGCACAGGCAGCCTGGAGGATTCTTCTTATATTCACGGGATGTGGATGTTGCTGGCTAAGCCCAATTGTGAGGAATGGATGGCTGGAGGGAGGAACGGATGGCTGGAGGAGGCGGGGGGGGGGGGGAGAAGGAGCAGGACGAGGGGGGGGGAAGGAGCAGGACGAGGGGGGGGGGAAGGAGCAGGACGAGGGGGGGGGAAAGGAGCAGGACGAGGGGGGGGGGAAAGGAGCAGGACGAGGGGGGGGGGAAAGGAGCAGGACGAGGGGGGGGGGAAAGGAGCAGGACGAGGGGGGGGGAAAGGAGCAGGACGGGGGGGGGAAAGGAGCAGGACGGGGGGGGGGAAAGGAGCAGGACGGGGGGGGGAAAGGAGCAGGACGGTGGGGGGAAAGGAGCAGGACGGGGGGGGGGAAAGGAGCAGGACGAGGGGGGGGGAAAGGAGCAGGACGAGGGGGGGGGAAAGGAGCAGGACGAGGGGGGGGAAAGGAGCAGGACGAGGGGGGGGAAAGGAGCAGGACGAGGGGGGGGAAAGGAGCAGGACGGGGGGGGGGAAAGGAGCAGGACGGGGGGGGGGGAAGGAGCAAGACGGGGGGGGGGATAGGAGCAGGACGGGGGGGGGGGGGATAGGAGCAGGACGGGGGGGGGGGAGAAGGAGGAAGGGAGATGAACACAGCAGACAGGCTGACATCACCTCTACACCCAGAATATTCAGACCCTCCAGAAGCGTTTCTCCCTGCGACTCCTGAAACAGACTCTCGCAGCCATGCGCCGGCACCTCCAGGCACTGCAATCCAGCCCCAGCTCAGAGCCTCCCTCTCCCAGACCTGCACAGGACCCCTGCTGTTTTTTATCCTCCGCAGCATCCACAGACTGAACACCCAGTTCCACTCAGCTTTACTGGACACCAAAAATACGAAGTACAACCAACTCACGGGCCCCGGCCACCCACAAGAGGATTCCTGCGCCTCCCAAATCCCGAGTCTGTACCTGTCCCGCCGCCATTGACTATGAAGACACGGCCGGAAACCCCACCGATGACGTCACATCCGCCTCCGCCGGCCACAGAACTTGCGGAAACGCTGCCGCAGTCACCACTTCCAGGTACAACACCTCACACACCACCCTCACCGCAGGTTTGCCGCCCACCCCGATCCTCCCACAGCCGACGGAACCCCGCCCAAGGCCGACGGAGCCCCGCCCACGGCCGACGGAACCCCGCCCACGGCCGACGCCGACGGAACCCCGCCCACGGCCGACGACCTCATCGCTCCGCCCACAGCCAGCAACCCCAGCGGAGACAGCCACACTGAGCCCTGCCGCATGTTCACCTTCCCCCCAGACCTCCCACTGACCGAGGACGAATGGTCAGTCCTCAGTCAGGGGCTCACCTTTGTCCCCCTACAACCAAACATCAACCAATACCAGTCACGATTGTGCATAGAGCAGTTTTCCCACCGTCTTCGCCTCCATGCCTCCTTCTTCAACCGGGAGCCTAACCCTCCCTCCACTGACCCCTTCACCCTCTTCCAACACAAGTCCTCCTCCTGGACACCACCCCCAGGCCTCCTACCCTCCCTCGACCTCTCCATCTCCAACTGCCATCGAGACATTAACCGCCTCAACCTCTCCACCCCTCTCTACCCACTCCAACCTCTTCCCCGCAGAACGGGCAGCCCTCCGCTCCAACCCCAACCTCAGCATCAAACCCGCAGACAAGGGTGGCGCAGTGGTAGTATGGCGCACTGACCTCTACATCGCCGAGGGAAGACGCCAACTCTCTGACACCACCTCCTACCGCCCCCTCGATCATGACCCCACACCCGAGCATCAAAACATCATCTCCAACACCGTTCATGACCTCATCACCTCAGGGGACCTCCCACCCACCGCCTCTAACGTCATTGTTCCCCAAGCCCGCATGGCCCGTTTCTATCTCCTTCCCAACATCCACAAACCTGCCTGCCCTGGTCGACCCATGGTCTCAGCCTGTTCCTGCCCCACTGAACTCATCTCCACCTATCTGGACTCCATTTTCTTCCCTGTGGTCCAGGAACACCCTACCTACATCCGTGACACCACCCACTCCCTCCACCTCCTCCAGGACTTCCAATTCCCTAGCCCCCAACACCTCATCTTCACCATGGACGTCCAGTCCCTATACACCTGCATTCCGCATGCAGATGGCCTCCAGGCCCTCCGCTTCTTCCTGTCCCGCAGGCCCGACCAGTCCCCCTCCACCGACACCCTCATCCGCCTAGCCGAACTCGACCTCACCCTCAACAACTTCTCTTTTGACTCCTCCCACTTCATACAGACTAAGGGGGTGGCCATGGGCACCCGCATGGGCCCCAGCTATGCCTGCCTCTTTGTAGGTTACGTGGAACAGCCCCTCTTCCGCACCAACACAGGCCCCGAACCCCACCTCTTCCTCCGGTACATTGATGACTGTATCGTCGCCGCCTCTTGCTCCCCAGAGGAGCTTGAACAGTTCATCCGCTTCACCAACACCTTCCACCCCAACCTTCAGTTCACCTGGGCCATCTCCAGCACATCTCTCACCTTCCTGGACCTCTCAGTGTCTATCTCAGGCAACCAGCTTGTAACTGGTGTCCATTTCAAGCCCACCGACTCCCACAGCTACCTATAATACACCTCCTCCCACCCACCCTCCTGCAAAAATTCCATCCCCTATTCCCAATTCCTCCGCCTCCGCCGCATCTGCTCCCACGATAAGACATTCCACTCCCGCACATCCCAGATGTCCAAGTTCTTCAAGGACCGCAACTTTCCCCCACAGTGATCGAGAACGCCCTTGACCGCGTCTCCCGTATTTCCCGCAACACATCCCTCACACCCCGCCCCCGCCACAACCGCCCAAAGAGGATCCCCCTCGTTCTCACACACCACCCCACCAACCTCCGGATACAACGCATCATCCTCCGACACTTCTGCCATCTACAATCCGACCCCACCACCCAAGACATTTTTCCATCCCCACCCCTGTCTGCCTTCCGGAGACACCACTCTCTCCGTGACTCCCTTGTTCGCTCCACACTGCCCTCCAACCCCACCACACCCGGCACCTTCCCCTGCAACCGCAGGAAATGCTACACTTGCCCCCACACCTCCTCCCTCACCCCTATCCCAGGCCCCAAGATGACATTCCACATTAAGCAGAGGTTCATCTGCACATCTGCCAATGTGGTATCCTGCATCCACTGTACCCGGTGTGGCTTCCTCTACATTGGGGAAACCAAGCGGAGGCTTGGGGACCGCTTTGCAGAACACCTCCGCTCAGTTCGCAACAAACAACTGCACCTCCCAGTCGCAAACCATTTCCACTCCCCCTCCCATTCTTTAGATGACATGGCCATCATGGGCCTCCTGCAGTGCCACAATGATGCCAGCCACCCAAAGGTTGCAGGAACAGCAACTCATATTCCTCCTGGGAACCCTGCAGCCTAATGGTATCAATGTGGACTTCACCATTTTCAAAATCTCCCCTTCCCCCACCGCATCCCAAAACCAGCCCAGTTCGTCCCCTCCCCACACTGCACCACACAACCAGCCCAGCTCTTCCCCTCCACCCACTGCATCCCAAAACCAGTCCAACCTGTCTCTGTCTCCCTAACCTGTTCTTCCTCTCACCCATCCCTTCCTCCCACCCCAAGCCGCACCCCCATCTACCTACTAACCTCATCCCACCTCCTTGACCTGTCCGTCTTCCCTGGACTGACCTCTCCCCTCCCTACCTCCCAACCTATACTCTCTCCACCTATCTTCTTTTCTCTCCATCTTCGGTCCGCCTCCCCCTCTCTCCCTATTTATTCCAGAACCCTCACCCCATCCCCGTCTCTGATGAAGGGTCTAGGCCCGAAACGTCAGCTTTTGTGCTCCTCAGATGCTGCTGGGCCTGCTGTGTTCATCCAGCCTCACATTTTATTATCTTGGATTCTCCAGCATCTGCAGTTCCCATGATCTCTGACATCAGCTTCCCTGCGTCTCTGATGCTGCTTGTCCTGCTGTGTTCATCCACATCAACACCTTGTTACCCCCCATTCTCCTTTGTTTGTGTTTTCTTGCTCTTCCTCCCTCCCTCTGATTCTCACCCCCTCTCTCACCTCTGCTGGCTCTAATTTCACTCCCTTGTCATGTTCCCTTATTTCCATCTTTCTGTCCCTTCTCTCTCTCTCTCCGCCCACAAACTCACTCTGGCTTTATTCACAGAGAGTACAAGAGGAAAGGAAACCAAAGCACGCAGCGCCTTCGGCTGAGAGAGAAATGAAGAAATGCCGGAGATTTTCCAAACCCTGACGCAGGGGTTGCCTCTCTCTCTCTTGACAGTCTCTGTGACTGCCCCATCAAACCCCACACCCATTCCCGTCCCATGGTGTCTCTCCACAAACCCACCTCCGGGTGGAAATGCAAACACAAGTTGCTGGAAATGCTCAGCATCTGTGAAGAAAAAGTCCCGAGGTAGCGTTTTGGGTGCGATGACCCTTTCCCTCAGAGCTCCGGCTAGAAATGCTCCAGCCTCTGAGACAGGGTCCCCTTGAGGTCGGAGAGCTGCGGCTCCATCTCGGCTGTTCGCTTGGCATCAGGAGCTCCCCTCAGCCCCAGGAAGGGGTATGATCACCCCCTAACCTTATACTGACAGTGGTTGTGTCCTTCCCTCATCCCCGGGAGCCCCTCCTGCCTTCTCACCTTGTCGCCCGGGTGCTATTCGACTACGGAGGGCTGTGCGATAAAGAACCTACTTCCCACAGCAGCAGGGGGAGGGGGCATCCCTTCACTCCTAAAACACCCCCTCCCATCCAATCTTGTGGCAATGGCTGTTCGGCTGCAGAAAGCGGCGCTGCCCGTGACCCCAAACCTCCCTGCAACACCCCTCTCCTAATCCGACCCTTTTGCAGTAGCTGTAGGCCACTCAGTCACTGGGCTGTACAATAGTGACTCTCCCCATGTCCACTCACTTCCAGGACGGCTATCGTCCAACCCCGACCCCATCCCATCCGCCTCCTTCCCTTTACCATGTGGTACGAGAGCTGCAGGCTGGTCGGCTACGGAAACCCGCGCAAGGCTGGATAATAGACACCCTCCCAATGTCCCCAGCCTTCCCCTCACCCGGGGAGGGGAATTCTCACCCCCAAAACATCCATTCCCAACACTTCGCTTTGGGATAGGAGCGGCGCACGATGTGAAACAGGGACCGTGCTCATGTCCCCAATCCTCCCTTCACCCCAAACCACCACCCCCAGCTTACCTTGCAGTAGGACATAGTTGTAGGCTGCTCAGCTACGGAAGGCGTCGCGGACCCGCGGCCGGGTGCTCGGGGAGCGCGGGCTCGGTGCCAGGCAGCTGTGCCCAGGCGCCGGGTGAAGAGGCCTTCTCCCACCTTGGATCCCCGCTCCCGACGCAGGGCCGAGCCACTGAGCAGCGAGCGCTCCAGCAGCCCGGATGCCTGCTCCCAGCCCGGTGGTCATGCTGGAGGCCGCTGGAGAACATGAGGTTGTAGGGGTCCGGGAGCGTGGTGCGATTATCCCCGCTGCCGAACAGCTGGGTCCTCAGAACCCTCCTGGGAAAAGGGATCCAGACAGCGGACTCGTCGCCGAGGGAGATCGGGGGAAAGGCGTGAGTAGGAACAGGAGAGGAAGGGGATTTACTGAGAGGGAGAAAGAGACAGACTCTGTGTGTGTGTGTGTGTGTGTGTCTCTGTGTGTGTGTGAGAGAGAGAGAGAGGGGATTAGAAATGCAGTCTGATTGCGGATGGGTTGGGTTTAAATAGAGATTTTTAAACTTCGTTCAAAAAAACTCACAATGCTCCCTGCAGAGCGGGTGGAGAGGCTCGGATAGAGAGGAAGAGAGACACATGGGGGCGGGGGAGAGGCGACAGAGAGAGGTTCACAGGGAGAGATGGAGAGACAGGGGAGACAGTGGAGAGAGAACGGCAGAAGCACACACAGAGGGAGCCAGATACAAGACGAGAGATCGAGAGGGGCGCACACAGAGACCAAAGAGACAGAGTGAGAGAGGAGAGAGACAGAAGTGCACAGCGAGGTGGGAGAGACAGAGACACAGAGTGAGGCACACACAGAGAGATGGAGAGACAGAGATTGTGTGTGTGGCGGGGGGTGGGTTTGGAGAAAATGGGAGAGAGAGAGAGACAGAGTCGTCGAGTTGTACAGCAGGGAAACAGACCCTTCAGTCCAACTCCTCCAGGCCGACCAGACACCGTAACTGACTAGTTCTGTTTGCCAGCCTGGAGCCCATATCCCTCCAGCCCCTTCCTATTCATGTGTCCCTGCAGGTGACTTCTCAATACTGTGAGTATAACAGCCTCTGTCACTCCTCTGGCAGTTCATGCCACACACAAACTACACTCGGGAGAACACGTTGGCGCCAAATCCCCCTCCCATCCTCTGAGAAAAGGAACTGGAAATGACATCACCAACCCAAGGAAACCGGAACACTTAAAGAGAAGGCGGGACCTAACTCCAGCGCTTCCCCGGATGCTCCCTGAAGATTTTACCCGGAATGGTGCCGAAACGTCTGCAAACTAACCTTCCAGCTCAGTGAGCAATCTTACATCCAGAACCTCAACCCTGAGCTACAAATCTTCTCAAAACTCGATAATGCTTTGCCACTTGATTAACAGGTGCATCCTTTTTTAAAAAAAAAATAAACTTTTTTTGCTGGATGTATGACTGACTGGCCAGTGTTTATTGTCCTTCCTTAACTGAGCCTTGGGAGCTCTGCAGACCAATGCTATCAACGTGGATTTCACAAGCTCCAAAATCTCCCCTCCCACCACTGCATCCCAAAACCAGCCCAGCTCGTCCCCTAATCTGTTCTTCCTCTGACCGATCCCCTCCTCCCAGCTCAAGCCAAACCCCCATTCCCGACCTCCAAACCTCTTCCCGCCCCCTTGACCTGTCCGTCCTCCCCAGACTGACCTAACCCCTCCCTACCTCCACACCCACACTCACCTCTACTGGCTTCATGTCCGCCCCTTTTACTTAAGACCAGAAGACATCGGAGTGGAAGTAGGGCCATTCGGCCCATCAAGTCCACTCAACCATTTAAATCATGGCTCAGGGGCATTTCAACTCCACTTCCCTGAACTCTCCCCGTTGCCCTTGATTCCTCGTGAGATCAAGAATTAGTCAATCTCTGCCTCGAAGGCATCCAACGTCCTGGCCCCGACTGCACTCCGTGGCAATGATTTCCACAAGCCCGCCACTCTCTGGCTTTTCAATTGTCATCTCATTTCCGTTTCAAATTTACCCCCTCTAATTTTAAGGCTGTGCCCACGGGTCCTAGTCTCCCGGCCTCATGGAAACAACTTCCTAGCGTCCACCACTTCCGAGGCAGACATTATGTTGTAAGTTTCTATTAGATCTCCCCTCAACCTTCTAAACTCTGATGAGTACAATCCCAGGATCCTTAGCCGTTCATCATATGTCAAACCCACCACTCCAGGGATCATCCGTGTGAATCTCCGCTGGACACGCTCCAGGGCTAGTATGTCCTTTCTGAGGTGTGGGGCTCAAAATTGGACATGGTATTCTAAATGGGGCCTAACTAGAGCTTTATAAAGCCTCAGAAGCACATCGCTGCTTTTATATTCCAACCCTCTTGCGATAAAGGACAACATTACATTCGCTTTCTTAATTACGGACTCTACCTGCAAGTTAACCTTTAGAGAATCCTGGACCAACACTTCTAGATTCCTTTGTACTTGAGCTTTACGAATTTTCTCACCATTTAGAAAATAGTCCATGCCCGTATTCTTTTTACCAAAGTGCAAAACCCCACATTGAATTTCATCAGCCATTTCCTGGACCACTCTCCTAAACTGTCTAACTCTTTCTGCCGCTTCTCCACCTCCTCAGTACCACCTGCCTGTCCACCTATCTTCGTATCATCGGAAAACTTCGCCAGAATGACCCCGGTCCCTTCATCCAGATCATCAATACGTAAGGTGTACAGCTGCGGCCCCGACACCGAAACCTGCGACACCAATCGTCACCGGTTGCCATGCCGAAAAACAGCCTTTTATCCCAACTCTCTGCCTTCTGTCAGACAGCCAATCCTCAATCCAAGCCAGTAGCTCATCTCGAACACCATGGGCCCTCACCTTGCTCAGCAGCCTCCCGTGAGACACTTACGTAAGGCCTTTTGGAAGTCTAGATAGATAACATCCACTGGGTTTCCCTGGGCTAACATACTTGTTACCTCTTCAAAGAATTCTAACAGGTTTGGCAGGCACGACCTCCCCTTACTACATCCATGCTGACTTGTTCTAATCTGACCCTGCACTTCCAGGAATTTCAAAATCTCATCCTTGACAATGATTCAAGAATTTTATTAACTACCGAAGTCAGGTTAATCGGCCTGTAATTTTCCATCTTTTGCCTTGATTCTTTCTTAAACAAGGGGGTTCCAACATCAATTTTCCAATCATCTGGGACTTACCCTGACTCCAGGGACTTTTGAAAGATCACATCCAAAGCCTCTGCTATTTCCTCAGCCACCTTCCTCAGAACTCTAGGATGTAGCCCTTCGGGGCCAGGAGATTTTGCAATTTTTAGACCTTTTAGCTTTTCTAGCACTTTCTCTTTTGTAATGCCTACCGTACTCAACTTTGCCCCCTGACTCTCCCTAAGTGTTGGCATACTACTCATGTCTTCCACTGTGAAGACTGACGCAAAGTACTTATTAAGTCCTTCAGCTACTTCCTTATCTCCCATCACTAGCCTTCCAGCATCAATTTGGAGCGGCCCAGTGTCTACTTTTGCCTCATGTTTGTTTCTTATGTATTGGAAGAAGCTTTCACTGTGATTTCTAATATGACTAGCTAGCCTACCTTCATATTTGATCCTCTCCTTCCTTATTGCTCGTCTGTCTCCTCTGCACCTATCTTCCCCTCTGTCCATCTTCAATCTGCCTTCCCCCTCTCCCTGTTTATTTCAGAACTGTCTCCTCCTCCCTCTTTTCTGATGAAGGGTCTCTGCCCGAAATGTCAGCTTTTGTGTTCCTGAGATGCTGCTTGGCCTGCTGTGTTCATCCAGCTCCACACTTTGTTATCTTGGATTCTCCAGCATCTGCAGTTCCCATTTTCTTTTTATTTTGGGGGCAGCTGCTGTCAATACCCACCCAAACAAAAGCTTCATTTGTCATTTTCAAAATTGGTAATAGCCCACAATCTGCTGAGTGAACAAAAAAAGTACCCATTTGCCTGTGACTCTCAGATGGATTTCTTTCCGATTTGTTTATTCTTTAATGAGACATAGCTGTTGCTGATTGTCCAGCATGAACTGACTTCTTGAACAGCTTCATGTTGCTGTCCAGAGACCCACAATGCTGTTCCAAAAGAGATTACGAAGATTGACTCAGTAACTACCATTCATTTCCAAATAAGTTTGTGAGTAGCTTGGAGGTGATTTTTACGAGGGTTAGTGCTACCATGTCTGATGTCCTTGCCCTTGAAGATGAGTTTTCTAAGTCTGGAAAGGTGTGCGTCAGAATAGTGGGTAAAAAATGTGGCAGTGCATCTTGTACAGGGACACATTATTGTCTCTTGGAGTTGGCTGTGGAGAGAATGGATACGGTGCCAATCAAGGGGCTGCTTTGGCCTAGACTCAAGATTGTTTTCAGTGTTGTTGGATCTGCACCGTCATTGACACACTTCTGACTTGAGAATTGGAGGAGGGCTGCAGGCTTCGGAGTGTCAGCAGTTTCTACATCAAATCGCAGAGTCGTCTTGCTTTGTCTCTGAGTCTGTGGCCCCGAGTGATATCTAAAACCAGGTCATCTCTCTTGTGAGCTTGTTATTCTAAACTGGACATTGCGGTTTCTTTACTCAGAGAGTAGTAAGGGAATGGAATGCTTTGCTTGCAACGGTAGTAGATTCGCCAACTTTCGGTACATTTAAGTCGTCATTGGATAAGCACATGGACATACATGGAATAGTGTAGGTTAGATGGGCTTCAGATCGGCATGACAGGTCGGCACAACATCGAGGGCCGAACGGCCTGAACTGCGCTGTAATGCTCTATGTTCTAATGGTCTCTTCATTATAGAAAAGAGGTGATTGCATTTGAGCATGTGTGGAGGACATTCATCAGGATGTTCAGAGGGAGTGAAGCATTTTAACTCGATGGAGAGTCTGGATAAGTTTGAGATAACAGGAACTGTCAATGCTGGAGTCTGAGATAACACAGCATGGAGCTGGAGGAACACTGCAGGCCAGGCAGCATCACTGTTTTATCTGGATAAGGTTGGCTTGTTTTCTTCCGAATAGGGAAGGTTGAAGAAGGTCCTGAAAAAATGGTCTGCATTCTGATGGGTCTCGGCGAGGGAAGCAGAACGACCATTCATGGGGTAGGAGGTCGGGGGGGCGGGGGGACGGGGGGGAAGAGATACATACATTTAAGCTAAAAGGCTCAGAAGGAATTTCAGGAAAGAAAAGACACCCAGAAGGTGCTGGGGGTTTGGAATTCATTGTCTGGGACTTTAGTTGAGGTGGTGGATAATCTTTTCACATTGAAGAAAAAGGGTTGGTACAGCACTTAAAATGAAATAACATTCAAGGCAACGGGCCTATTGCTAAAACATGAGCCGAATGTGAACTTAGTGTGGCTTCAGTGGTTACAGACACAATGGAATGAAGTGCTTGTTCAATTCACACAGATGATCCCTGGAATGGTAGGCTTCACCTACGATGAATGGCTAAGGATCCTGGGATTGTACTCACTACAGTTTAGAAAGTTGAGGGGAGAACTGATAAAAACTTACAAGATAATGTATGGTTCAGAAGAGGTGGACGCTAGGAGGTTGTTTCCGTTAGCAGGGGAGACGAGGACCCGTGGGCACAGCCTTAAAATTCGAGGGGTTCAATTTAAAACTGAAATCAGACGACATTTCTTCAGGCAGAAAGTGGTGGGCTTGTGGAATTCATTGCCGCAGAGTGCAGTGCAGGCCGGGATGTTGGACGCCTTCAAGGCAGAGATCGACAAATTCTTGATCTCAAAAGTAATCAAGGGCTACGCGGAGAGTGCAGGGAAGTGGTGTAAAAATGCCCATCAGCCATGATTTAAATGGTGGAGTGGACTTGATGGGGCGAATGGCCTTACCTCCACTCCTATGTCTCATGGCCTTATGGTCTAATTCTGGAGAATTCTCTTATTCTATGATTCTGGAGCAGGGGACAGTGAGTGGACAGCACAGGACAGTTCACCTTACTTCTCCTTTACCAATCTTCTATCTGCCTCCCCACTTCTCCCTATTTTTTTCAGAATCCCCTTCTCCTCCCCCATTTTTGAAGAAGGGTCTCGACCCGAAACGTCAGCTTTCTTGCTTCTCTGATGCTGCTCGGCCCGCTGTGTTCATCCAGTTCTACACCTTGTTCTCTCAGATTCTCCAGCATTGGCAAGTTCCTACTATCTCTTGAGGAAGCTTACTTGTTTTTGCACCCAAACTGTGGTGAGAATGTGGAACGCACCGCCTGTGTGGGTGGTAGAGTCAGAAACCATGATAACATTTAACAAGTCTTTGATTGGGCATTTGCGATGCCAAGGCATACAAGGCTCTGGGTCGAGAGCTGGGAAATGTGATGAGAATAGTTCGGGACTTGCATCTTGTGAGGGCACATACAATTTGCTGAAGGGTCTGTTCCATTGCCATAGCACTCTATTATGCTGTCCCTCAATGATCCTATGACAAGTAAGTGAAGGTTTACAGAAACAGATAGTTTTCAAGGACAATGCCAAGAGGAAAAGTGATGCACAGGCAAAGTGCATGTAAGAATTTAACCAAGGATTAACACCATTGAAGAACTGGAATTTGTGCCAATGCACCAAACCTGCAGATGAAAATGCAGTGTCCAGTTTGATTGCAAACTGCAACAACCACCAGTTAGGAACATGATCAATGGAAATATCTGAATGCCTGTTGTTATGATCTCAAGCATTGACCTGCGTCGAGTGAAATCCACCACCATAGTTCTGTTGCATCGTTGGCCACCTCGCAATCCGTGTTGCATAGTCAATATCATTCCTTGACAATGCTTGAAGCAAGGCATAAGCAGTGGTTTCCACAGTCATCGCAGAAGCCTGTGCTGCTTCAATTGGATACGGCTTCTCGTCCTCCAACAATGGAGGCTTTCCAGTTACCAACATCAGAATCTGTCATTTGTTAAAGGGATTAGCTGAGAATAAAGTTTACATCATATAGATTTTTGTTTGCATTTCACCAACACAACAATGGTTTTGCTGGTCAAGATCCAGCATTATCTCACCACTGATGTCTATAACATTCTCCATACTTTCCGCTCAGTGATGGGTCCTTTTTTTTGGGAAAAATAGGCACCTTCGAATGCAAATGAATCAAGATGAGCTTTAGTTTCTCATCAGGCTACATGGCAGTTATTACAAGATGTTCTGAACAAAAGGTGAAGGAGCAGATGAAACCATTCACCAGTCTGGATGATCTTCTTGCCCTCATCCTGAGGAGGCATCACAGATCTTAACTTACACGCAATTCAAATTATTTCATGCAATGACAAGACTGAATGTTCTGGATACTGCAAATGCCATGGCACCTGGCAGCATCCCACAAATTGTACTGGAACAATGTGCCCCAAGGTCGCCACACCAACAGTAAATGTTTTCCAGTACATTTTTAAACACTTGCGACACTCACATTTCAGAGAAAGATGACCTATCATGTAATAGTCAGACAAATTGTGCTGACCAATTATGGCCTCAATGTATTCTCAATCATCAGCAAAGTAATGCAACATCTGGATGACAGTGCTGTCAAACAGCTGCACACTTAGGTTCAGTTTACTTTTCGTCATGCTACACTTCTCATAACCTCATTCAGGATTTACCACAAATACAATCAGAGATCCTGAGCTTGAAAAGGAAGGAAAGTGCAATCTGTCATTTCCACCAAGGCAACTTCTGATTGAATGTGGTGTGAAGCAGAGGAATAGGAAGTTGAGTCAGTGGCATTCACTGGATACCTGCACTGGTTGAAGTCACGTCTTCACATGAACCAAAGTGGAGACATGAATGTTCATTGAATATTGTCCAGGTGTCCAGCAGAATTCATGACTTTTCCAACAGTGAAGTCAACGATGAGAAAATACAGTGAGACTTGGACAACGATCAGGCTTGGCCTGATAAAGGATAAGTAACATTTGCACCATACAAGTGCGAAGCAGCAATCAGCTCCAACAAGAGCGAATATGACCATATCACAAAATTCCATGTCCTTACCCTCACATCATCCTTACATTTTTTTAAATGTGCAAGTGTTATCCAAGCCATGCAGGGTAATGGGCCAGGTGTTGGAAATGAGGTTAGAACAATTCAGTCCTTGTCTTTGACTCTCACAGAATCCGTGAGCTTAAGAATTTAATTCTCCTGTACTGTAGCCCACTGAGGTGCTTGGCTATCCACTTAATCAAGGTTAACACTGATCTAAAACTAAACTGGAACGGTTATATAATCAGCAGCTGCCAGGTCCGTGGTACAAACCGCCCTGCTGTGGGACAGGGTCAGGCAAATCCAAGTGAGTGATAGTGGTTGGAGACTCATTCGTTGGGGGCATAGTTTCTGTAGCCACATTTGAGATACCAGGGCTGTGTGTTGCTTCCCTGGTACCAAGGTCAAGGACATCTCTGAGTGGTTGCAAGAAATTCTTAAGGGGGAGGGTGAGCAGCCAGAGGCCATTGTGCACATTGTTACCAATGACGTAGGTAGAAGGAGGGATGCGATCCTGTGGACTGTGTACAAGGAGTTAGCAAAGAGGCTGAAAGGCAGGACCTAGAGGGTAATAATTTATGGGTTGCCACGAGTGCCACATGTTAGTGAGTTAAGTCAGAGAAAGATAGGTGAGATGAATGCATTGGTTAAGGAGCTGGTACTGGGGGTAGGCTTTCAGGTTCATGGATAATTGCGACCGCTTCTTGGGCAAGGGGTGACCTGTGTAAGAGGGATGGGTTGCACCTAAACTGAACGGGAACAAATACCTTCACAGGGAGGTTTGCTAGTGCTACTTGGGAGGATTTAAAGACTGGCAGGCAGCTGGGAACCAGAGCAGCAGGTCAGCAAGTAGATGAATTGATGGCAGGTACATGCTAGGACCAATAAATCAGAAAAGAATGGCAGTCAGAGACAGGTACATGAACATGATGGCACGAACAAGCTGAAATATGTTTATTTCACTGCAAGGAGTATTACAGGTAAGGCAGATGAGCTTCGAGCCTGGATCAGTACATGGGACTCTGATGTTGAGGCCATTACAGAGGCTTGGTTGAGACAGAGACCGGACTGGGTGCTCAATGTTCCAGGGTTTCATTGCTTTAGACAAGATAGAGGGGAAGATAAAAGAAGGAGGTGCACTCCTAACCTGTGGGAAATGTTACATCTGTACCTAGAAAGGACATTCTGGAGGGCTTGCCCACTGAGGCAACAGAGGTAGCGTTCAAAAATAAGATAGACACAATCACTCTGATCAGATTAAACTAATAGCCTGCTCCCCTGTTGCCACTGACACACTGAGGAACAACTATGTAGGCAGCTTTTGAAACGATGCACTAACTCAGAGTTGTCACAGTCAGTGAATTTAACCTCCCCGGTATTGACTGGGACTCGCTTACAACAAGAGTTTAAATGAGGCTGAATTTGTTAAGTCTATCCAAGAGAGTTTCTTGACACAGTATGTGGATAGAAGATGGGCCATACTGGACTTTGTCCTGGTCAGGTAACTGGTGAGAAGGGTGGGAAAGCATTTTGGAAATAGTGATCACAACTCCTTAAATTTTAAGATTGCTATGAAGAAGTATAAGTCAGGACCTTGGGGGAGATCAATTATATCAATTTTAGGTAGGAGCTGGGGAGTGTTAATTGGGAGGAGCTGTCACATTTGCCATATGGGAATTGTTTAAAGGCCTGCTTATGAGTTGAGGATCAGGAAGGAGGAAGGACAAGGATGGCAAGGTAAAAGACCCTTGGATAATTGGGGAGGTTGTGAAGTTAGTCAAAAGGGAAAAACAAAAATATGTCAGGTTTAGGAAGCTAAAATCGAACAGGGCTGACATAAAGAAAGCAGAAAAAGAAAGGCGATCAAATGACCTTGGCAAGGAGGGTTGAAGGAAATCCCAAGGCATTCTGTGCATACATCTAAAACAAGGGGATAAATAGCAAGAAGGTACGACCATTCAGGATAAAGGAGGGAACTTGTGTTTGGAAGCAGAGGATGTGGGCAAGATCCTAAATTAAGTCCGTGCATCACTATTCACTCAGGCGAAGGGTGTGGAGGATAGTGGGATTTGTGTGGAGCATGCTCATATGATAACAGCATTTTGAAATCAAGAAAGAGCATTAAGGTGGATAAGTCCTCAGGACCCAATGGTATCTCCTCAAGGTTTTTGAGCGAGGTGAGAGAAGAGATTGTCGGGGCATTCAGCAATATCTTTGTATCCTTGGTAGCCACTGGAGGGGTACTGGAGGATTAGCAAGTTGCTAAACGTTCTTCTTCTGTTCAAGAAGGGAAATAGGGTCAATCCAGGAAACTCTCGACTCGCGAGTTTCTCATCGTTCATTGGAAGCTATTGGAGAGAATTCTTAGGGATTGTATTTATCTGTATTTGGAGCAGCATGGCCTCATTCGGGACAGTCAGCATGGCTTTGTGCAGGGCAGGTCATGTCTTACTAACTTGACTGAATTTTTTGAGGAGGTGACGAATGTGATCAATGAAGGTAGAGCAGTGGATATTGTTGACATGGATTTTAGCAATGCTTTCAACAAGGTGCCTCATGATAGGATCATCCAGAAAATTAAGATGCACCGAGTCAATGGTGGCTTGGATGCTTGGATTCACAACTGGCTTGCCCAGAGAAGACAGAGGCAAGAGGTGGAATGGTGCTTTTCAGGCTGTAGATCCAGGACGATTGGTGTTCCGCAGGGATCTGTGCTGGGACCTCTGCTGTTTGTGGTCTATACAAAATGACTGAGGTGAAAATATAGATGGATGGGTTAGCAAGTTTGCAGACAATAGAATGATTGGGAGAATCAGGATGAGTGTCGACGTCATAAAAGGATACAGATCAGTTGCAGAAACGGCAAGTGGATTTTAATCCATTAAATGTGAGATGCTCCACTTTGGGAAATCAACTATTACAGAAAAATATACAGTTAATGGCACCCCTCAGTGCAGAATTGTTAAGGTGGGGATGCAGGTGCACTCAATCTGTTCATTGAGAACTATCGACGTGATATCACCTCAATTTCTCTGTTCCCTGCACCAAACCCAACCTACGTCCTGCCCAACTGACTGCCCTCCACGCACTCATATCTCACCCTGACTTTGTGATTAAGCCTGCCGATAAGGCGGTGCTGTTGTGGTCTGGTGACCTGAAGTCTACCTTGCAGAGGCTGAGCGCCAGCTCTCAGATACCTCCTCCGACTTCTCCTGGACCATGACCGCACCGGGCCATTGTATCTACTACAGTCACTGATCTTGGTCTATCTGGTGATCTTCCCCCTCTGTTTCCAAGCTGAAAGGCCACAGCTCCCCACAGGTTGCTCCTACGTCCCCCTAAAAATCCACAAATGAGACTGTCCTGGCAGACCCATTGTTTCAGCCTGTTCCTGCCCCACAGAACTCATCTCTTCCGACCTTGACTCAATCTTCTGTCCCCTGGTCCAAGCACTGCCCACGTACATCCAGAAATACTCTGATAGTTTACGCAGTTTTAAAAACATCAGTTTGCCGGTTCCAGCTGCGTCCTCTTTACCATGAACGTGTAATTCCTTTACACATCCATTCCCCACCAGGAGGTTCTTAGGGCTGTCCCCTTCTTCTTGGAGCAAAGACCTGAACATGCCCCTCCCACAACCACCCTCCTCCACTTGGTCGACCTCATCCTCACCCTCAACAACTTGTTGTTTAACTCCTCTCATTTTCTTCGGGTAAGAGGAGCAGCTCCGGGCACCTGCGTGGGCCCGAGTTCAACCTGTCTCTTCACGGGGTACGTGGAACATTCCCACCCACAACACTTTCTCCGATACATCAATGATATCATCCGGCTGCTTCTCTCTCTTGTCTGAAATTGGAAAACTTCATCAACTTCGCCTCCAATTTCCATTCTGCCCTCACTTTCACCTGCTCTACCTCTGACTCCACCCTTCCCTTCCTCAACATTTCTGCTTCCATTCCTGGGGGTAGGCTTCGCACTAATACCCATTACAAACTCTCTGACTCTCACAGCTACCTGGTCTAAATATCCTCACACCCCACTTTCTGTAAAGACTCCAACCTCTTACCTCACTTCCTCCATCTCCATCGAACATGTTCTCATGAGGCCAACATCAACAAGGGAGCCTCCAAAATGTCCATCTTCTTCCTCAACTGAGGATTCTCCGGCTCCGTGGTCGACAGGGCCCTCAACTGTGTCCAACCCAGCACTTCTGCCCTCACCTTTTCTCTTCCCTCCCAAGATAGCAATAAGGTTCCACTTGACCTTACCTATCAACCCACATGCCCACATCCATACAAACATCAGGCACCATTTCCACCACCACCAGCAGGATGCCGCCACCAGACACATATTCCCCTCCCCTCCCTTATCCGCCTTAACCGGATCACCAGGAGGAAATGCAAGCAGACACGGGGAGAACGTGCAAACTTCGCACAGACAATTGCCCGAGGCTGCAGTGCGAACCACTGAGCCACCGTGCTGCCCAGAATCTTGGTGGTGTGGATGAGCAGAGAGATCTCGGTGTCCATGTGCGTAGATCCCTGAAAGTTGCCACGCAGATTGATAGGCTTGTTCAGAAGGCGTACGGCGTGTTAGGTTTTATTGGTACAGAGATTGAGTTTCGGAGCCATGAGGTCATGTTGCAGCTGTACAAAACACTGGTGCGGCCGTGCTTGGAGTATTGCGTACAGTTCTGATCGCCACATTATCGGAAGGATTTGGAGGGGGTTTAATAGGATCTTGTCTGGTGTGGAAGGAAGGTCTTATGGGGAAAAGCTTCGGGACTTGAGGCTGTTTTTGTCAGAAGAAGGTGAAGAGGCAACTTAATAGAGACATACAAGATAATCAAAGGATTAGATAGGTGGACAGCGATAGTCTTTTTCCTCGATGGTGATGGTGAGCACGAGTGGAGATAGGTTTAAATTGAGGGGAGATAGATATGGGACACATGTCAGAGGGAGGTTCTTTATTCAGAGAGTAGTATGGGTGCGGAATGCCCTGCCTGCAACAGGAGTAGATTGCCAAGTTTAAGGGCATTTAAATGAACATTGCTAAATATATGGATGGTAATGGAATAGTGTCGGTTAGATGGGCTTCAGGTTGGATTCACAGGTTGGCGCAACATCGAGGGCCGAAGGGCCTGTACTGCGCTGTAATGTTCTATGTTCTATGTCATAATACTTCAGTGAATTCTGGTTACCCTGCCGTAGGAAGAATGCTGTTAAACTATACAGAGTGCAAAAATAATTACAAAAGGTCATTGCCGGGACTGGAGGGTTTACGAGGAGTGGTGGATAGGCTCGGACTTTTTCCCTGGTGTATCGGAGACGAAGGGGTGACTTTCCAGAGGTGTAAAAAATCATGATGGGCATTGATAAGGGGAATAACCAAGGTAGGGGAGTCCAAAGCTAGAAGGGAGTAGGTTCAAATGTGAAAGGGGAAAGATTTAAAAGTGACCCGACCGGCAACTTTTCCCACACAGAGGGTTGTGCGTGAATGCAATGAGCTGCCAACAGACGTGGTAGAGGCAGATAAAATTTCTGTATTTAAAAGACATTTGGACAGGTACACAATGAGGAAAGGTTTAGACGGATACCAAACTCAGGCAAATGGGACCGGTTAAGTTTGGGACACCTGATCAGTACAGATGATTAGGAGTGAGGGTCCTGATTCTGTGCTGTATGACTCTGAATCTATGACTGAAGAGCTAACTGGGTGTGTGGATGAGGGCAATGCATTTGACACAGTCTACTTGGGCTTCAGCAGAGCTTTTGACAAGATTCCCCATTTGAAGACTGTTAGAACAGGAAACAGTCCACGGGATCCGAGGACACATGTGCACAGGAAATCATAACTCATGTAATTTGAATGAGTTTTTTAAAGTAGTAATGAAGAGCATTGATTGAGGCAGAAACATGGACGTATATGGGTTTCAGTAAGGCGTTCAAGAAGGTTCCTCACAGTAGTCCAAGAGGGAAGTTAAATCACACGGAGCACAGGGAGAGCTCGCCATAGAAGATAGAACATAGAACATTACAGCACAGTACAGGCCCTTCGGCCCTCGATCTTGTGCTGACCTGTCATGCCGATCTCAAGCCCATCTAACCTGCACTATTCCATGTACGTCCATATGCTTGTCCAATGACCACTTAAATGTACCTGAAGTTGGCGAATCTACTACCGTTGCAGGCAAAGCGTTCCATTCCCTTACTACTGTCTGAGTAAAGAAACTACCTCTGACATCTGTCCTGTATCTTTCACCCCTCAATTTAAAGCTCTGCCCCCTCGTGCTCGCCATCACCATCCTAGGAAAAAGGCTCTCCCTATCCACCCTATCTCACCCTCTGATTATTTTATATGTTTCAATTAAGTCACCCCTCAACCTTCTTCTCTCTAATGAAGACAGCCTCAAGTCCCTCAGCCATTCCTCGTAAGACCTTCCCTCCATACCAGGCAACATCCTAGTAAATCTCCTCTGCACCCTTTCCAAAGCTTCCACATCCTTCTTATAATGCGGTGACCAGAACTGTATACAATACTCCAATGCGGCCGCACCAGAGTTTTGTACAGCTTCACCATAACCTCTTGGTTCCGGAACTCGATCCCTCTATTAATCAAAGCTAAAACACTGTATGCCTTCTTAACAGCCCTGTCAACCTGGGTGGCAACTTTCAAGGATCTGTGTTCATGGACACCGAGATCTCTCTGCTCATCTATACTACTAAGAATCTTACCATTAGCCCTGTACTTTGCCTTCTGGTTACTCTTGCCGAAGTGCATCACCTCACGCTTGTCTGCATTAAACTCCATTTGCCACCTCTCAGCCCAGCTCTGCAGCTTATCTGTGTCTCTCTGCAACCAATCCTTTGTCACTATCCACAACTCCACCTATCTTAGTGTTATCTGCAAATTTACTAACTCATCCTTCACTGCCCTCATCCAGGTCATTTATAAAAATGACAAACAGCAGTGGACCCAACACCGACCCTTGCGGTACCACCAGAAACTGGTCTCCAGGATGAACGTTTCCCATCAACTACCACCCTCTGTCTTCTTTCAGCAGGCCAATTTCCGATCCAAACTGCTATATCTCCCACAATTCCATTCCTCTGCATTTTGTACAATAGTCTGTTATGGGGAACCTTATCGAACGCCTTGCTGAAATCCATATACACCACATCAACCGGTTTACTCTCATCTATCTGTTTGGTCACCTTCTCAAAGAACTCAATAAGGTTTGTGAGGCACGACCTACCCTTCACAAAACTGTGCTGACTATCCCTAATCAATTTATTCTTTTCTAGATGATTATAAATCCTGTCCCTTAGAACCTTTTCCAACACTTTACCAACAACTGAGGTAAGGCTCACTGGCTGATAATTACCAGGGTTGTCTCTACTCCCCTTCTTGAACAGGAGAACCACAATTGCTATCCTCCAGTCATCTGGCACTATTCCTGCAGACAATGACGAGTTAAAGATCAATGCCAAAGGCTCGGCAATCTCCTCCCTGGATTCCCCGAGGATCCGAGGATAAATCCCATCCGGCCCAGGGGTCATAGCTGTCTTCACCCTCTGTAGGATTTCAAATACCTCTTCCTTGTGAACCTCAATCCCACCTCGTCCAGTAGCCTGTATCTCTGTATTCTCCTCGACAACGTTGTCCTTTTCTAGAGTGAATACTGTTGAAAAATATTCATTTCACGCTTCCCCTATCTCATCTGACTCCACAAACAACTTCCCACTACTATCCTTGATTGGGCCTAATCTTACTTTTCTCATTCTTTTATTTCTTAAATACCGATAGAAAACCTTACGGTTTACCCTGATCCTATCCGCCAACAAATTCTCAAGTCTCCTCCTGGCTCTTCTGAGCTCTCTCTTTCGGTCTTTCCTGGCTACCTTGTAACCCTCAAGCACCCTGACTGAGCATTCACATCTTATAGTAACAGAAGCCTTCTGCTTCCTCTTGACCAGAGATTCCACTTCCTTCGTAAACCACGGCTCAAGCGCTCTACAGCTTCCTCCCGGCCTGACAGGTACATACTTATCTAGGACACACAGGAACTTTTCCTTGAATAAGCTCTACATTTCTATTGTGCCCATCCCTTGCAGTTTCCTTCCCCATCCTATGCTCCCAAAATCTTGCCAAATCTCATCGGAATTGCCTTTCCCCCAGATATAACTCTTGCCCAGTGGTGTACACCTCTACCTTTCCATCACTAAAGTAAACATAACAGAATTGTGATCGCTGAGGTTGGCAGTTTATTATCTTAGAATTGTGATCGCTATCACCAAGGTGATCACCTACTTCCAAATCTAACACCTGGCCAGGCTCATGACCCAGTTCCAAATCTGATGCGGTCACTGCACTCCAATTCCATTAGTCACTACATCCCACTTCCCTCAGTCACTGCATCCCACTTCACTCAGTCACTGCACCCCAAGGCCCGTCAGGCACTGCATCCCTATTACCTCATTCACTCCTTCCCATTACGTCAGTCACTGCATCCCATTTCACTCAGTCACTGCCTCCCATTACCCTCAGTCACTGCATCCCATTTCCCACGGTCACATCATCCCATTTCACTCAGTGACTGCATCCCATTTCACTCAGTCACTGCCTCCCATTTCAGTGAGTCACTGCCACCCATTTCAGTGAGTCACACCCTCCCATTTCAGTGAGTCACACCCTCCCATTTCAGTGAGTCACACCCTCCCATTTCAGACAGTCACTGCATCCCATGTCCCCAGAGTCACTGCGTCCCATTACACTCAGTCACTGCATCCTATTTCCCTCAGTCACTGCATCACATTTCACTCAGTCACTGCGTCCCATTTCCCTCAGTCACTGCAAACCATTTCCATCAGTCACTGCAAACCATTTCTGACAGTCACTGCAACCCATTTCACACAGTCACTGCATCCCATTTCACACAGTCACTGCATCTCATTTCGTTCAAAAACTGAAACCCATTTGCATTAGTCACTGCATCCCATTTCACGGAGACAGTGAATCCTATTCAACTGAGACAGTGAATCAATTTCCATCAGTCACCGCACCCTATTCCCCACAGTCACGGCATCACATTACACGTGGTCACTACATCCTATTTCACTCAGTCACTGTGTCCCATTACCCTCAGTCACTGCATCCCATTTCACTCAGGCACTCCCTCCCATTTCACTCAGTCACTGCCTCCCACTTCACTCAGTCACTGCCTCCCACTTCACTCAGTCACTGCCTCTCAAATTCAGTCAGTCACTCCCTCCCATTTCAGTCAGTCACTACCTCCCATTTCACTCAGTCACTGCATCTCCTTTCCCTCAGTCACTGCATCACATTTCACTCAGTCACAGCATCACATTTCACTCAGTCACTGCATCCCATTTCCCTCAGTCATTGCATCCCATTTCACTCAGTCACTGCATCCCATTTCACTCAGTCACTGCAACCCATTTCCCACAGTCACTGCATCGCATTTCACTCAGTCACTGCATCCCATTTAACTGAGACAGTGAATCTCATTGAACTGAGACAGTGCATCCCATTTCCCTCAGTCACAGCATCTCCTTTAACTCAGTCACTGTATCCCATTTCACAGAGTCACAGCACCCCATTTCACTCAGTCACTGCACCCCATTTCACAGAGTCACTGCACCCCATTTCACAGAGTCACTGCACCCCATTTCACAGAGTCACTGCACCCCATTTCACTCAGTCACTGCAGCCCATTTCACTCAGTCACTGCAGCCCATTTCACTCATTCACAGCTTCCCATTTCACTCATTCACAGCTTCCCATTTCACTCAGTCACTGCCTCCCTTTTCCCACAGTCACTGCAAACTTTTCCCACAGTCACTGCAACCCATTTCCCTCAGTCACAGCATCCCATTTCACTCAGTCAGCGCATCCCATTTCCCTCAGTCACTGCATCTCATTTCACTCAGCCACTGCATCCCATTTCACTCAGCCACTGCATCCCATTTCACTCAGCCACTGCATCCCATTTCACTCAGCCACTGCATCCCATTTCACTCAGCCACTTCATCCCATTTCACTCAGTCACTGCATCCCATTTCACTGAGCCACTTCATCATATTCACGCAGTCATTGCATCCCATTTCATTCAGTCACAGCATTCCATTTGACTCAGTCACTGCATGCTATTTAACGGCGACAGTGAATCCTATTCAACTGAGTCACTGCATCCCATTTCACACAGTCACAGCATCACATTTCACACAGTCACTTCATCTCGTTTCCCACAGTCACTGCATCCCATTTCCCACAGTCACTGCATCCCATTTCCCTTAGTCAATGCATCCCATTTCCCTCAGTCAATGCATCCCATTTCCCTCAGTCACTGCATCTCATTTCACTCAGCCACTGCATCCCATTTCACTCAGCCACTGCAACCCATTTCCCTCAGTCACCGCACCCTATTCCCCTCAGTCACCGCATCCCATTTCACTCAGTCACGGCATCCCATTTCACTCAGTCACCGCATCCCATTTCCATCAGTCACTGCATCCCATGACCCTCAGTCAGTGAATCCCTTTACACTCAGTCACTGCATCTCATTTCACTCAGTCACGGTGTCCCATTTCACTCAGTCACTGCATCCCAATTCACTCAGTCACTACAACCCATTTCCCACAGTAATTGCAGCCAATTTCTCTCACTGCATTCAATTTCCATCCGTCAGTGCATTCAATTTCCGTCAGTCACTGCATCGCATTTCACTCAGTCAGGGCATCCTATTTCACTCAGTCGGGGCATCCTATTTCACTCAGTTCCTGCATCCCATTTCCCTCAATCACTGCATCCCATTTCATGCAGTCACTGCATCCCATTTCACGCAGACACTGCATCCCATTTCAAGCAGTCACTGCATCACATTTCAGGCAGTCACTGCATCAGATTTCACTCAGTCACTGCATCGCATTTCACTCAGTCAATGCATCTCCTTTCCATCAGTCACTGCATCTCCTTTCCATCAGTCACTGCATCTCACTTCACTCATTCACTGCATCCCATTTCACACAGTCACTGCATCGCAGTTCACACAGTCACTGCATCCCGTTTATCATCTGACGCTGCATTCAAGTTCCATCAGGTACTGCATCCCATTTCCTCAGTCACTGCATCCCATTTCCCTCAGTCACTGCGTCCCATTTCACTCAGTCACTGCGTCCCATTTCACTCTGTCACTGCATCCAATTTCCCTCAGTCACTGTAACCCATTTCACTCAGACACTGCATCCCATTTCTCTCAGTCACTACATCACATTTCCCACAGTCACTGCATCCCATTTCACTCAGTCACTGCATCCCATTTCACTCAGTCATTGCATCCCATTTCACACAGTCACAGCATCACATTTCACACAGTCACTTCATCTCGTTTCCCACAGTCACTGCATCCCATTTCCCACAGTCACTGCATCCCATTTCACGCAGACACTGCATCCCATTTCACGCAGACACTGCATCACATTTCACGCAGTCACTGCATCACATTTCACGCAGTCACTGCATCCCATTTCACACAGTCACTGCATCCCGTTTCTCATCTGACGCTTCATTCAAGTTCCGTCAGATACTGCATCCCATTTCACTCAGCCACTGCATCCCATTTCACTCAGTCACTGCATCCCATTTCACACAGTCACTGCAACCCATTTCCCACAGTCACTGCGTCTCCTTTCCCTCAGTCACCGCATCCCATTTCACTCAGTAAGCGCATCCCATTTCCCTCAGTCACTGAATCCCATTTAACTGAGACAGTGAATCTCATTGAACTGAGACGGTGCATCCCATTACCCTCAGTCACAGCATTCCATTTCCCACAGTCACTTCATCTCCTTTCCCTCAGTCACTGCATCTCATTTCCCTCAGTCAATGCATCTCATTTCCCTCAGTCAATGCATCTCATTTCCCTCAGCCACTGCATCCCATTTCACTCAGCCACTGCATCCCATATCACTCAGTCACTGCATCCCATTTCCCTCAGTCACTGCATCCCATTTCCCTCAGTCACTGCATCCCATTTCACTCAGCCACTGCATCCCATTTCCATCAGTCACTGCATCCCATTTCCATCAGTCACTGCATCCCATGACCGTCGGTCCCTGAATCCCATTTCACTCAGTCACTGCATCCCATTTCACTCAGTCACTGCATCACATTTCACTCAGTGACTGCATCCCATTTCACTCAATCATTGCCTCCCATTTTCCTCAGTCACTGCAACCCATTTCCCACAGTCACTGCGTCTCCTTTCCCTCAGTCACAGCATCCCATTTCACTCAGTCAGCGCATCCCATTTCCCTCAGTCACTGCATCCCCTTTCACTCAGCCACTGCATCCCATTTCAATCAGCCACTGCTTCCCATTTCACTCAGCCACTGCATCCCATTTCACTCAGTCACTGCATCCCATTTCAATCTGTCACTACATGCTATTTAACGGAGACAGTGAATCCTATTCAACTGAGACAGTGCATCCTATTTCACTCAGTCACTGCGTCCCATTACCCTCAGTCACTGCATCCCATTTCACTCAGGCACTCCCTCCCAAATTCAGTCAGTCACTACCTCCCATTTCACTCAGTCACTGCTTCACATTTCACTCAATCACTGCATCCCATTTCCCTCAGTCATTGCATCCCATTTCACTCAGTCACAGCAGCCCCTTTCACTCAGTCACTGCATCCCATTTCACTCAGTGACTGCATCCCATTTCCCTCAGTCACTGCCTCCCTTTTCCCAGTGTCACTGCAATCCTTTCCTGCAGTCACTGCAACCCATTTCCCACAGTCACTGCATCGCATTTCACTCAGTCACTGCATCCCATTTAACTGACACAGTGAATCTCATTGAACTGAGACAGTGCATCCCATTTCCCTCAGTCACAGTATCTCCTTTAACTCAGTCACAAAATCCCCTTTCACTCATTCACAGCATCCCATTTCACTCATTCACAGCTTCCCATTTCACTCAGTCACTGCAACCCATTTCCCTCAGTCACTGCAACCCATTTCACAGAGTCACTGCACCCCATGTCACTCAGTCACTGCAGCCCATTTCACTCATTCACAGCTTCCCATTTCACTTATTCACAGCTTCCCATTTCACTCAGTCACTGCATCCCATTTCCCTCAGTCACTGCATCCCATTTCCTTCAGTGACTGCATCCCATTTCCCTCAGTCACTGCATCCCATTTCTCTCAGCCAGTGCATCCCATTTCACTCAGTGACTGCATCACATTTCAGTCACCCAGTGCATCCAATTTCCCTACATCAGTGCATCTCATTTCCCTCAGTCACTGCATCTCATTTCATTCAGTCACTGCATCCCATTTAGCTCAGTCACTGCATCCCATTTCCATCAGTCACTGCATCCCATTTCCATCAGTCACTGCATGCCATTACCCACAGTGACTGCATCTCCTTTCCATCAGTCAACGCATCACATTTCACTCAGTCACTGCATCCCATTTCATTCAGTCACAGAATCCATTTCCCCACAGTCTCCGCATCAGATTTCACAGAGACACGGCGTCCCATTTCACTTAGCCACTGCAACCCGTTACCCTCTGTCACAGCATCCCGTTTCCACAGTCACTGCATCTCCTTTCCCCAGGTCACTGCATCCCATCTCCATGGTCACTCGTACCCGTTTCATTCAATCACTGCCTCTCATTTACATCACTCACTTCATCCCATTTCCAAAAGTCACTGCATCCTACTTCCCTCAGTAACTGCATCCCATTTCCCTCAGTCACTGCATCCCATTTCCCTCAGTCAGTGCATCCCATTTCAGTCAGTCACTGCATCCCATTTCAGTCAGTCACTGCATCCCATTTCACTCAGTCACTACATCCCATTTCCATCAGTCACTGCATCCCATTACGCTCAGTCACAGCATGCCATTTCCCACAGTGACTGCATCCCATTTCCTTTAGTCACTGCATCCCAGTTCAATCAGTCACTGCATCCCAGTCCACTCAGTCACTGCATCCCATTAACCTCAGTCACTGCATCCCATTACCCTCAGTCACTGCCTCCCATTACCCTCAGTCACTGCATCCCATTTCCAGCAGTCACTGCATCCCATTTCCAGCAGTCACTGCATCCCATTTCCAGCAGTCAGTGCATCCCATTTCCATCAGTCACTGCATCCCATTCCCCTCAGTCACTGCATCCCATTTCCATCAGTCACTGCATCCCATTCCCCTCAGTCACTGCATCCCATTTCCCTCAGTCACTGCATCCCATTTCCCACAGTCCCTGCAGCCCATTTCACAGTCACTGCATCCCATTTCCTTCAGACACTGCATCCCACTTCACACAGTCATTGCAGCTCATTTCACTCAGTCACTGCATCCCATCTCTCTCAGTCACTGCATCCCATTTCCCACAGTCACTGCATCCCATTTCACACTGTCACAGCATCACATTTCACACAGTCACAGCATCACATTTCCCACAGTCACTGCATCCCATTTCCCTCAGTCACTGCATCCCATTTCACGCAGTCACTGCATCCCATTTCACGCAGTCAGTGCATCCCATTTCACTCCGTCACTGCATTCAATTTCCATCAGTCACTGCATTCAATTTCCATCAGTCACTGCAATGCATTCCACTCTGTTACTGCATCCCGTTTCACTCAGTCATGGTATCCCACTTCACTCAGTCACTGCATCGCAATTCACTCAGTCACTACAACCCATTTCCCACACTCACTGCATCCCATTTCACTGCGTCACTGCATTCAATTTCCATCAGTCACTGCATTCAATTTCGGTCAGTCACTGCATCGCATTTCACTCAGTCAGGGCATCCTATTTCACTCAGTCAGGGCATCCTATTTCACTCAGTCACTGCATCCCATTTCCCTCAGTCACTCCATCCCATTTCACGCAGTCACTGCATCACATTTCACGCAGTCACTGCATCACATTTCACTCCATCACTGCATCTCACTTCACTCATTCACTGCGTCCAATTTCCCTCAGTCACTGTATCCCATTTCACTCAGACACTGCATCCCATTTCTCTCAGTCACTACATCCCATTTCCCACAGTCATTGCATCCAATTTCACTCTCTCACTGCATTCAATTTCCATCTGTCACCTCATCCCATTTCCCTCAGTCACTGCATCCCATTTCACTCAGTCACTGCATCCAATTTCCCTCAGTCACTGCATCCAATTTCACTCAGACACTGCATCCCATTTCACTCAGCCACTGCATCCCATTTGCATCACACACTGCATTCAATTTCCATCAGTCACTGCATCTCACTTCACTCATTCACTGCAACCCATTTCCCACAGTCACTGCATCGCATTTCACTCAGTCACTGCATCCCATTTCACGCAGTCACTGCATCCCATTTCACGCAGTCACTGCATCCCATTTCACTCCGTCACTGCATTCAATTTCCATCAGTCACTGCATTCAATTTCCATCAGTCACTGCAATGCATTCCCCTCTGTTACTGCATCCCGTTTCACTCAGTCATGGTATCCCACTTCACTCAGTCACTGCATCCCAATTCACTCAGTCACGACAACCCATTTCCCACAGTCACTGCATCCCATTTCACTGCGTCACTGCATTCAATTTCCATCAGTCACTGCATTCAATTTCGGTCAGTCACTGCATCGCATTTCACTCAGTCAGGGCATCCTATTTCACTCAGTCAGGGCATCCTATTTCACTCAGTCAGGGCATCCTATTTCCCTCAGTCACTCCATCCCATTTCATGCAGTCACTGCATCACATTTCACGCAGTCACTGCATCACATTTCACTCCATCACTGCATCTCACTTCACTCATTCACTGCATCCTATTTCACGCAGTCACTGCATCCCATTTCCCTCAGTCACTGCGTCCCATTTCACTAAGTCACTGCATCCCATTTCACTCAGTCACTGCATCCAACTTCCCTCAGTCACTGTATCCCATTTCACTCAGACACTGCATCCCATTTCTCTCAGTCACTACATCCCATTTCCCACAGTCATTGCATCCAATTTCACTCTCTCACTGCATTCAATTTCCATCTGTCACCTCATCCCATTTCCCTCAGTCACTGCGTCCCATTTCACTAAGTCACAGCATCCCATTTCACTCAGTCACTGCATCCAATTTCCCACAGTCACTGTATCCCATTTCACTCAGACACTGCATCCCATTTCTCTCAGTCACTACAACCTATTTCCCACAGTCATTGGAGCCAATTTCACTCTCTCACTGCATTCAATTTCCATCCGTCAGTGCATTCAATTTCCGTCAGTCACTGCATCGCATTTCACTCAGTCAGGGCATCCTATTTCACTCAGTCAGGGCATCCTATTTCACTCAGTCGGGGCATCCCATTTCCCTCAGTCACTGCATCCCATTTCCCTCAGTCACTGCATCCCATTTCCCTCAGTCACTGCATCCCATTTCCCTCAGTCACTGCATCCCATTTCATGCAGTCACTGCATACCATTTCACGCAGTCACTGCATACCATTTCACGCAGTCACTGCATCACATTTCAGGCAGTCACTGCATTACATTTCACGCAATCACTGCATCACATTTCAGGCAGTCACTGCATCACATTTCACGCAGTCACTGCATCACATTTCACGCAGTCACGGCATCACATTTCCCTCAGTCACGGCATCCCATTTCCCTCAGTCACGGCATCCCATTTCCCTCAGTCACTGCAACCCATTTCACTCAGTCACTACATCCCATTTAACGGTGACAGTGAATCCTATTCAACTGAGACAGTGAATGTATTTCCATCAATCACCACACCCAATGCCACACAGTCACGGCATCCCATTTCATTCGGTCACTGCATCCCATTTCACTCAGTCACTGCATCCCATTTCCCTCAGTCACTGTATCCCATTTCTCTCAGTCACTACATCCCATTTCCAAACAGTCATTGCATCCAATTTCACTCTCTCACTGCATTCAATTTCCATCTGTCACTGCATCCCATTTCACTCAGTCACGGCATCCCATTTCCCTCAGTCACGGCATCCCATTTCCCTCAGTCACGGCATCCCATTTCACTCAGTCACTGCATCCCATTTAACGGAGACAGTGAATCCTATTCAACTGAGACAGTGAATGTATTTCCATCAATCACCACACCCAATGCCACACAGTCACTGCATCCCATTTCACTCAGTCACTGCATCCCATCTCCATCAGTCACGGCATCCCATTTCCATCAGTCACTGCATCCCATTTCCCTCAGTCAGTGCATCCCATTTCAGTCAGTCACTGCATCCCATTTCAGTCAGTCACTGCATCCCATTTCACTCAGTCACTACATCCCATTTCCATCAGTCACTGCATCCCATTACGCTCAGTCACAGCATGCCATTTCCCACAGTGACTGCATCCCATTTCCTTTAGTCACTGCATCCCAGTTCAATCAGTCACTGCATCCCAGTCCACTCAGTCACTGCATCCCATTAACCTCAGTCACTGCATCCCATTACCCTCAGTCACTGCATCCCATTACCCTCAGTCACTGCATCCCATTTCCAGCAGTCAGTGCATCCCATTTCCAGCAGTCACTGCATCCCATTTCCAGCAGTCACTGCATCCCATTTCCAGCAGTCAGTGCATCCCATTTCCATCAGTCACTGCATCCCATTCCCCTCAGTCACTGCATCCCATTTCCCTCAGTCAGTGCATCCCATTTCCCACAGTCCCTGCAGCCCATTTCACAGTCACTGCATCCCATTTCCTTCAGACACTGCATCCCACTTCACACAGTCATTGCAGCTCATTTCACTCAGTCACTGCATCCCATCTCTCTCAGTCACTGCATCCCATTTCCCACAGTCACTGCATCCCATTTCACACTGTCACAGCATCACATTTCACACAGTCACAGCATCACATTTCCCACAGTCACTGCATCCCATTTCCCTCAGTCACTGCATCCCATCTCCATCAGTCACGGCATCCCATTTCCATCAGTCATGGCATCCCATTTCCATCAGTCACTGCATCCGATTTCCATCAGTCACTGCATCTCCTTTCCCTCAGTCACTGCATCCCATTTCACTCAGTCACTGCATCCCATTTCACTCAGTCACTGCATCCCATTTCCATCAGTCAATGCATCCCATTTCACTCAGACACTGCATCCCATTTCCCTCAGTCACTGCATCACATTCCCCTCAGTCACTGCATCGCATTAACCACAGTCACAGCATGCCATTTCCCACAGTGACTGCATCCCATTTCATTTAGGCACTGCATCCCAGTTCAATCATTCACTGCATTCCAGTTCACTCAGTCACTGCATCCCATTTCCCTCAGTCACTGCATCACATTCCCCTCAGTCACTGCATCGCATTAACCTCAGTCACAGCATGCCATTTCCCACAGTGACTGCATCCCATTTCATTTAGGCACTGCATCCCAGTTCAATCTTTCACTGCATCCCAGTTCACTCAGTCGCTGCATCCCAGTTCACTCAATCGCTGCATCCCATTCCCCTCAGTCACTGCATCCCATTCCCCTCAGTCAGTGCATCCGATTTCCAACAGTCCCTGCAGCCCATTTAACGGTCACTGCATCCCATTTCACTCAGTCAGTGCATCCCAGGACACTCAGTCACTGCATCCCCGTTCACTCAGTCACTGCATCCCAGTTCACTCAGTCACTGCATCCCAGTTCACTCAGTCACTGCATCCCATTCCCCTCAGTCACTGCATCTCCTTTGCCTCATTCACTGCATCCCATTTCACAGAGTCACAGCACCCCATTTCACTCAGTCACTGCAGCCCATTTCACTCATTCACAGCTTCCCATTTCACTCATCCACAGCTTCCCATTTCACTCAGTCACAGCATGCCATTTCCAACAGTGTCGGCATCTCCTTTCCATCAGTCAACGCATCACATTTCACTCAGTCACTGCATCCCATTTCATTCAGTCACTGCATCCATTTCCCCACAGTCTCCGCATCACATTTCACAGAGACACGGCGTCCCATTTTACTTCGCCACTGCAACCCGTTACCCTCAGTCACAGCATCCTGTTTCCACAGTCACTGCATCTCCTTTCCCCAAGTCACTGCATCCCATCTCCACGGTCACTTGCACCCATTTCATTCAATCACTGCCTCCCATTTCCATCACTCACTGCATCCCATTTCCAAAAGTCACTGCATCCCATTTCCCTCAGTCACTGCATCCCATTTCACTCAGTCAGTGCATCCCATTTGCATCAGACACTGCATTCAATCTCCATCAGTCACTGCACCTCACTTCACTCATTCACTGCATCCCATTTCCCACAGTCACTGCATCCCACTTCACACAGTCATTGCAGCTCATTTCACTCAGTCACTGCATCCCATTTCACTCAGTCACTGCATCCCATTTCACTCAGTCACTGCATCCCATTTGCATCATACACTGCATTCAATTTCCATCAGTCACTGCATCTCACTTCACTCATTCACTGCATCCCATTTCCCACAGTCACTGCATCCCATTTCACTCAGTCACTGCATCCCATTTCACTCAGTCACTGCATCCCATTTCACACAGTCACTGCATCCCATTTCACACAGTCACAGCATCACATTTCACACAGTCACTTCATCTCGTTTCCCACAGTCACTGCATCCCATTTCCCACAGTCACTGCATCCCATTTCACGCAGACACTGCATCCCATTTCACGCAGACACTGCATCCCATTTCACGCAGACACTGCATCCCATTTCACGCAGTCACTGCATCACATTTCACGCAGTCACTGCATCACACTTCACGCAGTCACGGCATCACATTTCACGCAGTCACGGCAACACATTTCACTCTGTCACTGCATCACATTTCACTCTGTCACTGCATCCTATTTCACGCAGTCACTGCATCCCATTTCACACAGTCACTGCATCCCGTTTCTCATCTGACGCTTCATTCAAGTTCCGTCAGGTACTGCATCCCATTTCACTCAGCCACTGCATCCCATTTCACTCAGCCACTGCATCCCATATCACTCAGCCACTGCATCCCACATCACTCAGTCACTGCATCCCATTTCACTCAATCACTGCCTCCCATTTTCCTCAGTCACCGCAACCCATTTCCCACAGTCACTGCGTCTCCTTTCCCTCAGTCACCGCATCCCATTTCACTCAGTCAGCGCATCCCATTTCCCTCAGTCACTGAATCCCATTTAACTGAGACAGTGAATCTCATTGAACTGAGACGGTGCATCCCATTACCCTCAGTCACGGCATCCCATTTCCATCAGTCATGGCATCCCATTTCCATCAGTCACTGCATCCGATTTCCATCAGTCACTGCATCTCCTTTCCCTCAGTCACTGCATCCCATTTCACTCAGTCACTGCATCCCATTTCACTCAGTCACTGCATCCCATTTCCATCAGTCAATGCATCCCATTTCACTCAGACACTGCATCCCATTTCCCTCAGTCACGGCATCACATTCCCCTCAGTCACTGCATCGCATTAACCACAGTCACAGCATGCCATTTCCCACAGTGACTGCATCCCATTTCATTTAGGCACTGCATCCCAGTTCAATCATTCACTGCATTCCAGTTCACTCAGTCACTGCATCCCATTTCCCTCAGTCACTGCATCACATTCCCCTCAGTCACTGCATCGCATTAACCTCAGTCACAGCATGCCATTTCCCACAGTGACTGCATCCCATTTCATTTAGGCACTGCATCCCAGTTCAATCTTTCACTGCATCCCAGTTCACTCAGTCGCTGCATCCCAGTTCACTCAATCGCTGCATCCCATTCCCCTCAGTCACTGCATCCCATTCCCCTCAGTCAGTGCATCCGATTTCCAACAGTCCCTGCAGCCCATTTAACGGTCACTGCATCCCATTTCACTCAGTCAGTGCATCCCAGGACACTCAGTCACTGCATCCCCGTTCACTCAGTCACTGCATCCCAGTTCACTCAGTCACTGCATCCCAGTTCACTCAGTCACTGCATCCCATTCCCCTCAGTCACTGCATCTCCTTTGCCTCATTCACTGCATCCCATTTCACAGAGTCACAGCACCCCATTTCACTCAGTCACTGCAGCCCATTTCACTCATTCACAGCTTCCCATTTCACTCATCCACAGCTTCCCATTTCACTCAGTCACAGCATGCCATTTCCAACAGTGTCGGCATCTCCTTTCCATCAGTCAACGCCTCACATTTCACTCAGTCACTGCATCCCATTTCATTCAGTCACTGCATCCATTTCCCCACAGTCTCCGCATCACATTTCACAGAGACACGGCGTCCCATTTTACTTCGCCACTGCAACCCGTTACCCTCAGTCACAGCATCCTGTTTCCACAGTCACTGCATCTCCTTTCCCCAAGTCACTGCATCCCATCTCCACGGTCACTTGCACCCATTTCATTCAATCACTGCCTCCCATTTCCATCACTCACTGCATCCCATTTCCAAAAGTCACTGCATCCCATTTCCCTCAGTCACTGCATCCCATTTCACTCAGTCAGTGCATCCCATTTGCATCAGACACTGCATTCAATCTCCATCAGTCACTGCACCTCACTTCACTCATTCACTGCATCCCATTTCCCACAGTCACTGCATCCCACTTCACACAGTCATTGCAGCTCATTTCACTCAGTCACTGCATCCCATTTCACTCAGTCACTGCATCCCATTTCACTCAGTCACTGCATCCCATTTGCATCATACACTGCATTCAATTTCCATCAGTCACTGCATCTCACTTCACTCATTCACTGCATCCCATTTCCCACAGTCACTGCATCCCATTTCACTCAGTCACTGCATCCCATTTCACTCAGTCACTGCATCCCATTTCACACAGTCACAGCATCACATTTCACACAGTCACTTCATCTCGTTTCCCACAGTCACTGCATCCCATTTCCCACAGTCACTGCATCCCATTTCACGCAGACACTGCATCCCATTTCACGCAGACACTGCATCCCATTTCACGCAGACACTGCATCCCATTTCACGCAGTCACTGCATCACATTTCACGCAGTCACTGCATCACACTTCACGCAGTCACGGCATCACATTTCACGCAGTCACGGCAACACATTTCACTCTGTCACTGCATCACATTTCACTCTGTCACTGCATCCTATTTCACGCAGTCACTGCATCCCATTTCACACAGTCACTGCATCCCGTTTCTCATCTGACGCTTCATTCAAGTTCCGTCAGGTACTGCATCCCATTTCACTCAGCCGCTGCATCCCATTTCACTCAGCCACTGCATCCCATATCACTCAGCCACTGCATCCCACATCACTCAGTCACTGCATCCCATTTCACTCAATCACTGCCTCCCATTTTCCTCAGTCACCGCAACCCATTTCCCACAGTCACTGCGTCTCCTTTCCCTCAGTCACCGCATCCCATTTCACTCAGTCAGCGCATCCCATTTCCCTCAGTCACTGAATCCCATTTAACTGAGACAGTGAATCTCATTGAACTGAGACGGTGCATCCCATTACCCTCAGTCACAGCATTCCATTTCCCACAGTCACTTCATCTCCTTTCCCTCAGTCACTGCATCTCATTTCCCTCAGTCAATGCATCTCATTTCCCTCAGTCAATGCATCTCATTTCCCTCAGCCACTGCATCCCATTTCCCTCAGCCACTGCATCCCATTTCACTCAGCCACTGCATCCCATATCACTCAGTCACTGCATCCCATTTCCCTCAGTCACTGCATCCCATTTCACTCAGCCACTGCATCCCATTTCACTCAGTCACTGCATCCCATTTCCATCAGTCACTGCATCCCATGACCGTCGGTCCCTGAATCCCATTTCACTCAGTCACTGCATCCCATTTCACTCAGTCACTGCATCACATTTCACTCAGTGACTGCATCCCATTTCACTCAATCATTGCCTCCCATTTTCCTCAGTCACTGCAACCCATTTCCCACAGTCACTGCGTCTCCTTTCCCTCAGTCACAGCATCCCATTTCATTCAGTCAGCGCATCCCATTTCCATCAGTCACTGCATCCCATTTCACTCAGCCACTGCATCCCATTTCAATCAGCCACTGCTTCCCATTTCACTCAGTCACAGCATTCCATTTGACTCAGTCACGACATGCTATTTAACGGAGACAGTGAATCCTATTCAACTGAGACAGTGCATCCGATTTCACTCAGTCACTGCGTCCCATTACCCTCAGTCACTGCATCCCATTTCACTCAGGCACTCCCTCCCAAATTCAGTCAGTCACTACCTCCCATTTCCCTCAGTCATTGCATCCCATTTCACTCAGTCACAGCAGCCCCTTTCACTCAGTCACTGCATCCCATTTCACTCAGTGACTGCATCCCATTTCCCTCTGTCACTGCCTCCCTTTTCCCAGTGTCACTGCAATCCTTTCCTGCAGTCACTGCAACCCATTTCCCACAGTCACTGCATCGCATTTCACTCAGTCACTGCATCCCATTTAACTGAGACAGTGAATCTCATTGAACTGAGACAGTGCATCCCATTTCCCTCAGTCACAGTATCTCCTTTAACTCAGTCACAAAATCCCCTTTCACTCATTCACAGCATCCCATTTCACTCATTCACAGCTTCCCATTTCACTCAGTCACTGCAACCCACTTCCCTCAGTCACTGCACCCCATGTCACTCAGTCACTGCAGCCCATTTCACTCATTCACAGCTTCCCATTTCACTCATTCACAGCTTCCCATTTCCCTCAGTAACTGCATCCCATTTCCATCACTCACTGCATCCCATTTCCAAAAGTCACTGCATCCTATTTCCCTCACTAACTGCATCTCATTTCCCTCAGGCACTGCATTCAATCTCCATCAGTCACTGCATCTCACTTCACTCATTCACTGCATCCCATTTCCCACAGTCACTGCATCCCACTTCACACAGTCATTGCAGCTCATTTCACTCAGTCACTGCATCCCATTTCACTCAGTCACTGCATCCCATTTGCATCAGACACTGCTTTCAATTTCCATCAGTCACTGCATCTCACTTCACTCATTCACTGCATCCCATTTCACTCAGTCACTGCGTCCCATTTCACTCAGTCACTGCATCCCATTTCACTCAGTCACTGCATCCCATTTCACTCAGTCACTGCATCCCATTTCACACAGTCACAGCATCACATTTCACACAGTCACTTCATCTCGTTTCCCACAGTCACTGCATCCCATTTCCCACAGTCACTGCATCCCATTTCCGTCAGTCACTGCATCCCATTTCACGCAGTCACTGCATCCCATTTCACGCAGTCACTGCATCCCATTTCCCACAGTCATTGCATCCAATTTCACTCTCTCACTGCATTCAATTTCCATCTGTCACTGCATCCCATTTCACTCAGTCACTGCATCCCATTTCACTCAGTCACTGCATCCCATTTCACTCAGTCACGGCGTCCCATTTCCATCAGTCACGGCATCCCACTTCCATCAGTCACGGCATCCCATTTCCATCAGTCATGGCATCCCATTTCCATCATTCACTTTATCTTCTTTCCCTCAGTCACTGCATCCCATTTCACAGAGTCACTGCACCCCATGTCACTCAGTCACTGCAGCCCATTTCACTCATTCACAGCTTCCCATTTCACTCATTCACAGCTCCCCACTTCACTCAGTCACTGCATGCCATTTCCCACAGTGACGGCATCTCCTTTCCATCAGTCAACGCATCACATTTCACTCAGTCACTGCATCCCATTTCATTCAGTCACTGCATCCATTTCCCCACAGTCTCCGCATCACATTTCACAGAGACACGGTGTCCCATTTCACTTAGCCGCCTCAACCCGTTACCCTCAGTCACAGCATCCCGTTTCCACAGTCACTGCATCTCCTTTCCCCAAGTCACTGCATCCCATCTCCACGGTCACTTGCACCAATTTAATTCAATCACTGCCTCCCATTTCCATCACTCACTGCATCCCATTTCCAAAAGTCACTGCATCCTATTTCCCTCAGTAACTGCATCCCATTTCCATCACTCACTGCATCCCATTTCCAAAAGTCACTGCATCCTATTTCCCTCACTAACTGCATCTCATTTCCCTCAGGCACTGCATTCAATCTCCATCAGTCACTGCATCTCACTTCACTCATTCACTGCATCCCATTTCCCACAGTCACTGCATCCCACTTCACACAGTCATTGCAGCTCATTTCACTCAGTCACTGCATCCCATTTCACTCAGTCACTGCATCCCATTTGCATCAGACACTGCTTTCAATTTCCATCAGTCACTGCATCTCACTTCACTCATTCACTGCATCCCATTTCACTCAGTCACTGCGTCCCATTTCACTCAGTCACTGCATCCCATTTCACTCAGTCACTGCATCCCATTTCACACAGTCACAGCATCACATTTCACACAGTCACTTCATCTCGTTTCCCACAGTCACTGCATCCCATTTCCCACAGTCACTGCATCCCATTTCCGTCAGTCACTGCATCCCATTTCACGCAGTCACTGCATCCCATTTCACGCAGTCACTGCATCCCATTTCCCACAGTCATTGCATCCAATTTCACTCTCTCACTGCATTCAATTTCCATCTGTCACTGCATCCCATTTCACTCAGTCACTGCATCCCATTTCACTCAGTCACGGCATCCCATTTCCATCAGTCACGGCATCCCACTTCCATCAGTCACGGCATCCCATTTCCATCAGTCATGGCATCCCATTTCCATCATTCACTTTATCTTCTTTCCCTCAGTCACTGCATCCCATTTCACAGAGTCACTGCACCCCATTTCACTCAGTCACTGCAGCCCATTTCACTCAGTCACAGCTTCCCATTTCACTCATTCACAGCTTCCCATTTCACTCAGTCACTGCATGCCATTTCCCACAGTGACGGCATCTCCTTTCCATCAGTCAACGCATCACATTTCACTCAGTCACTGCATCCCATTTCATTCAGTCACTGCATCCATTTCCCCACAGTCTCCGCATCACATTTCACAGAGACACGGCGTGCCATTTCACTTCGCAACTGCAACCCGTTACCCTCAGTAACAGCATCCCGTTTCCACAGTCACTGCATCCCATCTCCATGGTCACTTGCACCCATTTCATTCAATCACTGCATCCCATTTCCAAAAGTCACTGCATCCTATTTCCCTCAGTCACTGCATCCCATTTCCCTCAGTCAGTGCATCCCATTTCCCTCAGTCAGTGCATCCCATTTCCCTCAGTCACTGCATCCCATTTCCCTCAGTCACTGCATCCCATTTCCCTCAGTCACTGCATTCAATCTCCATCAGTCACTGCATCCCACTTCACACAGTCATTGCAGCTCATTTCCCACAGTCACTGCATCCCATTTCACTCAGTCACTGCATCCCATTTCACACAGTCACAGCATCACATTTCATACAGTCACAGCATCACATTTCACACAGTCACTTCATCTCGTTTCCCACAGTCACTGCATCCCATTTCCCACAGTCACTGCATCCCATTTCCGTCAGTCACTGCATCCCATTTCACGCAGTCACTGCATCCCATTTCCTCAGTCACTGCATCCCATTTCACGCAGTCACTGCATCCCATTTCACTCAGTCACGGTATTCCATTTCACCCAGTCACTGCATCCCAATTCACTCAGTCACTACAACCCATTTCCCACAGTCGTTGCAGCCAATTTCACTCTCTCACTGCATTCAATTTCCATCCGTCAGTGCATTCAATTTCCGTCAGTCACTGCATTGCATTTCACTCAGTCAGGGCATCCTATTTCACTCAGTCAGGGCATCCTATTTCACTCAGTCGGGGCATCCTATTTCACTCAGTCGGGGCATCCTATTTCACTCAGTCACTGCATCTCATTTCCCTCAGTCACTGCATCCCATTTCATGCAGTCACTGCATCCCATTTCACGCAGACACTGCGTCCCATTTCACGCAGTCACTGCATCACATTTCAGGCAGTCACTGCATCACATTTCACGCAGTCACTGCATCACACTTCACGCAGTCACGGCATCACATTTCACTCAGTCACTGCATCACATTTCACTCAGTCACTGCATCACATTTCACTCAGTCACTGCATCTCCTTTCCATCAGTCACTGCATCTCACTTCACTCATTTACTGCATCCTACTTCACCCAGTCACTGCATCCCATTTCACACAGTCACTGCATCCCGTTTCTCATCTGATGCTGCATTCAAGTTCCGTCAGGTACTGCATCCCATTTCCTCAGTCACTGCATCCCATTTCCTCAGTCACTGCATCCCATTTCCCTCAGTCACTGCGTCCCATTTCACTCAGTCACTGCATCCCATTTCCCTCAGTCACTGTATCCCATTTCTCTCAGTCACTACATCCCATTTCCCACCGTCATTGCATCCAATTTCACTCTCTCACTGCATTCAATTTCCATCTGTCACTGCATCCCATTACCCTCAGCCACTGCATCCCATTTATCTCAGTCACGGCATCCCATTTCACTCAGTCACTGCATCCCATTTATCTCAGTCACTGCATCCCATTTATCTCAGTCACTGCATCCCATTTATCTCAGTCACTGCATCCCATTTCACTGAGTCACTGAATCGCATTTGTTGTTCTCACTTGAATGCAATGGTCATGAATCTCCTCCAATGGCTGGTCATGTATTTCCAATGCAAAATTTTACCAAGTTTTGATTTTCAATTTTGATTACATGTGTCTCCTCTAATCTATAAGATGCTGCAATAAACTCAAATTTTATAAATCATAATTCAACCACCATTACCTACAGAGTTAATTTCACCAAACAGATCCAATTAGAATTGTCACATTCCCAAAACCTGATTCAAGTTTTTCTCATTATGGGCCACGTAGTTCGGAAAAAAACACTGAGAGTCAGAGAGATGTACAGTAGGGAAACAGATCCTTTGGCCCAATTTGTCTATGTTGACCAGATATACTAAGTTAATTTAGTCCCATTTGCCAGCATTTGGCCCATATTCCTCTCAACCTATCCTATTCATATACCCATCCACATGCCTTTTAAACGTACAAGCCTCCACCACTTCCTCTGGCAGCTCATTACATACATGCACCACTATGAAAAAAATCCGGTCCATTTTAAATCTTCCCTCTCTCATTTTCAACCTATTCTCTCCAGTTTTGGATTCCAGCAACCCGGGGAAAAGATCTTGGCTGTTCGCTCTATCCACGTCCCTCGTAATTGTATAAACTTCTATATGGTCAGCCCTGAACTCCAAAGTTCCAAGAAATCGCTGCCTGTTCAAGCCCACGGTATACCTTCAACCTCCGATGCTGGTAACATCCTTGTAGATCTTCTCTGAGCCCTTTCAAGTTTACAACATACAACAATACAGCGCAGAACAGGCCCTTCGGCCCTCAATGTAGCGCCGACATCCATCCTCTCGCAAGGAGACCAAAAGCGATTGCAGTAGTCCAAAAGCAGCCGAACCAACGTCCTACATGGCTGCTAAGTGATCTCCCAACTCCTATTCTCAATGCACTGACCGATAAAGGCGAGCACACCAAATGTCTCCTCAATATCCTTTCTACCGGTGGCTGTACTTTGATGGAACTACGAAACTGCACTCCAGTGTCTCTTTATTAAGCAACACTCCCCACAACTTCAGTGTAAACGTGCTGCCCTGATATGCCTTTCCAAAATGTAGCACCTCACATTTGTCTAACCTCAACTCCATCTGCCACTCCTCAGTTTATTCGCCCTTGTCAATGTCCCATTGTATTCTGAGGTGACCTTCTTGGCTGGCTACTACACCTTCAATCATTGGGAAACTTACTAACCACACCTTCTATTTTCATATCCAAATCATTGCATCACTTCAACTCCCCGTCCCACTTCCTAGACGACATGTCCATCCTGGGTCTCTTCCAGTGTCACAACCACACCACCCAGAAACTGGAGGAGCAGCACCTCATATTCCGCCTCGGGAGCTTCCAACTCAATGGCCTCAATATGGACTTTGCCACCCTCAAAATCTCCCCACCCGTCAGCCTCATCCCAAGACTAGTTCCTCCACTCATCCCCCACTCCATGACCTGTCCGCCTTCTCTCCCACCTATCCACTCCTCCCATCTCACTGACCAACTCCCACCACTGCTTGGAATTATTCTTCTTTTCACACTTCATCAGCTCGATGTTATTTCTAAAATCTATTTTCCAATTTTGGAAAAAGTGAGATAAAGAGAAGTAAAAGAAGTTACATTCTTATTACTCGTGAAATCTCTGAATATTCTTCTGTTGAAAGGCTGCCAAGGAACGATGCAATTCTTGTGTCACAAACGCTGTGAGGGAGACATCTTTTTCAGTTCCACTAACTCCACCCTAAGGAAGACAAACGCACGTAACATATCTAGTGACTTAAAGCATACTCTATTGTTGCCCAAGGTGGAGACCTGGATGAACACAGCAGGCCAAGCAGCATCAGAGGAGCAAGAAAGCTGATGTTTCGGGACGAGACCCTACTTCAGAAAATTGGTGGTGGAGAATCTGAGATAACAAGGTGTAGAGCTGGATGATACTGCTTGACCTGCTGTGTTCATCCAGCTTTACACCTTCTTATCTCAGATTCTCCAGCATCTGCAGTTCCTACTACCTCTATTGTTGCCCTTTCACTTTACTGAACTAATATGAGCCAGTAGTTTTGTTTAGGCTCGTGTAATCTTACGGTTATTGGCCTGTACAAAATCCTGAATTAATTTTGATCGACTGACGGGAGGAGAGCTGAATTTTATAGAAATTTTTGTTTTCTACCAATTTGCAGAGGGCATCGTGGGCGATTGAAGGACAGTGTTATTATCCTCCAGGTCTGCGGACTGCATCATTACCAACTTGCCCATTTGCTTATACATACAGTATTCATGATGTACCAATGAAACATAATAAACCAATACTACGTACTAAAAACAACGTTCACATATCAATGGAAAGTTAAATATTTATCATAGAGTTTGAAGGATTGAATTCAATGATACAAAGCAAAAACCAGTGAAGATGAGTGCAGGTGGTCAGCACTTTTGCCACGAAGTGGAGGTTGGCAGTTTGAGGCCACCCAGGAACAAGCAAGCTCTGTCTAACTCCAAGGGCAGCACTGTAGCTCAGTGGTTAGCACTGCTGACTCACAGCACCAGGGACCCAGGTTCGATCCCACCGTTGGACGATTTTCTGTGCAGAGTTTGTACATTCAGCCCATGCCTGCATGGGTTCCTCCTGGGTGCTCTGGTTTCCTCCCACTGTCCAAAGATGTGCAGGCTAGTTGTATGGGCCATGCCAAACTTGCCCATTGTGTTTCGGGATGTGTAGATTAGGTGTGTTAGTCATGGGAAATGTAGGGTTACTGAGGAAAGGGTCGGGGAATGAGTCAGGGTGAGATGCTCTTTGGAGGGTGGCTGTGGACTTGTTGGGTCAAAAGGGGCTTGTTTCCACACCGTAGGGATTCTATGATATGGAAGTATCTTTTGAAGTGGGCATTCATGGGTATGCTGTAACAGAGACCTTGTAATACTACACAACAAATATTTGGAACTAGACTGTCAATTCAGACATAGCATCAAAAAAGGTCATGGAAGTTGTCACCGATATAAAGCAGGATTGATGAAAATCCAGCAGGAAATGGTGTCAAAAGGCACAGTTTCTTTTATTCACCTCCAGTTATTTTGTCCAAGGCACTGGATCCTGGCAGGATTGAAACATTTAAGAAATGCTTCACAAATCACATATAAGGACCTGCACATCTTTGAACAATGGGAGGAAACTGCAGCACCTGGCAGAAGCCCCTCGCAGACGCGGGGAGGACGTGTCAGTTCCACACAGATAGTTACCCAAGACTGGAATCTCAATTGGCTCCCCAGTGCATGAGCAGCTCTAACCACTGAGCAACTACCTTGCCCAGAAGGGGTTTTATAAGCGCATACATTATTTCCATTCATAGTTGGGGTAAGACAGATCCAATCCTCTATGTCCAATCAAAATAACATATCGTAGATATCATGACAACAATCATAAATGATTTTGAATAAGTAAATCAAAAAAATAGAAATTGTTTCCAAGCCTAAATACTAGATATGGTGCAGTTAAGATGAATAGCGCAACAACAAAAAGGCCATATTTTATGTGACCATCGGTAACACTTGAAAACTTGCAACAATATAGTCACCAGTAGAGATCTGGAGTGGTTTGATGATGCACTCCTTCAGACACTGGAATGAAACTCCAAAGATCACAAATTCTCCTTCAATACCGTGTTATAACAGTGACTGCATCAACCTGTGTTTATGGGCCTGACTGGAAGCCCACACAACACGCACAAACAAAAATATAATCTAAGGTGATAGGAGAAATTAATGTATGTATGCAACGTCTTTGAAAAGCAATCATTTCTAGCGGATGCAAGCCCATAAGGAATCTCGTTTCGCAGATTATATTCATTTGCACTGCAGTTCACGCCAGTCAGAATCAGTTTTCGTTTCATGACAGATAACTAAAATGTCCATTACAATGAACTTTGTTTGATCAGAAGATTTTAAGTAAGGACTATGTCTTGTGTGAGCTGACGGCATTAGGGGATGGAGAAGGTACGCTCACTGCTGGCATCTTGACACCATTGAATGAGCAAGCGTGGACGCAAAGGTTGTAACAGGTAACAATTGTACAGGCAATATCTTTTGAGCTCCTTCCGAGCAGGCCTGGAATACTCTAAAGCTGTGCTAGACCCTCACTTACTCCACCTTACGTACGCTGCCTTTTTCTTTTCGACAAGAAGCACCTCTGCACCCGTCATCCAAGGCTCCTTAATCTTACCCCTTCTTACCTGTCTCAGAGGAACAAATTCATACATCACTCGCAACAACTGCTCCTTGAACAGCTCCACATGTCTGCTGTGCCCTTTCTGTGGAACAATTGCTCCCAATCTGTAGTTCCCAACTCCTGTCTGATAGCATCATAGTTTCCTTTTCCCCAGTTAAATATCTTCCCCTGGTAACTGCTCCTTTCCCTTTCCATGGCTCTGGTAAATGTGAGGCTGTTGTAGTCACTGTCGCCAAAGTGCTCTCCCACCACGATATCTGACACCTGTCCTGGCTCATTGCCGAGCACCAAATCCAAAATGGCCTCCCTCCTCGGCCTGTCCACATACTGAGTAAGGAAACCCTCCTGAACACACCTGACAAAAACGGCACCATCCAAACCATCTGCACTAAGGAGGTTTCAATCTATATTGGAAAAGTTGAAGTCACCCTGAACAACAACCCTGCTACGTTTGCACTTTTCAACTATCTGCCGGCCAATGAGTTCTTTGATCTCCCAACTGCTATTTGGGGGCCGTAGAAAACCCCCAGTGAGGTGACTGCTGCCTTGCTGTTCCGAACTTCCACCCACACTGACTCAGTCGACAAACCTTCCTTGGCAACCTCAGCCCATACCACCGCAGGAGACGAGTCCTCAAAGGTTCTTTCAGCCGCCGTTATAGTGTCCTTGACCAACAAAGCCACACCTCCCCATCTTTTACCACCTTCCCAGACCTTAATCAAAGATCTAAACCCTGGAACCTGCAACATCCATTCCTGACTCTGCTCTATCCATGTCTCCGAAATGGCCACAACATCGAAGTCCCAGGTACCTATCCAAGCTGCAACCTCACCTAACTTATTCCGGATACTCCCGGCATTAAAGTCGTCACACTTCAATCCAGCTTGCTGTCTGCCAGCACACTCGTGTGACAGTGAGGTCCTGACCATGTCCTCCCTACGCTCATCCTCCTGTGTACTAGGACTACACCTCAGTTTCCCATCCCCCTTCTGAGCTCGTTTAAATCCACCCGAATGGCACTAGCCAATTTCCCACCCAGGATATTCGTGCCCCTCTGGTTCAAGTGGAGACCGTCCTGTTTGTACAGGTCCCACCTTCCCCAGAATGAGCCCCAATTGTCCATGTACCTGAAGCCCTCCCACCTGCACCATCCCTGCAGCCACGTCTTCAGCTGAAATCTCTCCCTGTTCTTTGCCTCGCTATCACGTGGTACGGGTGACAAACAGAGATGACCACGCTCTTTGTTCCAGCTCTCAGCTTCCACCCTAGCTCCCTCAAATCCTGCCTGGCATCCCTATCCCTCTTTCTACCTACGTCGCTGGTGCCTACGTGGACCACGACTTGGGGCTGGTCACCCTCTCCCCTCAGGACCCTAAACACACTATCCGAGACATCACGGACCCTGGCTCCTGGTAGGCAACACACCAATCGTCAGTCTCTTTCGTTCCCGGCAAATCTTCTGTCAGTCCCTCTAACTATTGAGTCCCCAATGACTATCACTCTCTTCCTATCCCCGCTTCCCTTCTGTGCAAGAGGGACAGACTCTGTGCCAGAGACCTGCACCCTACTGCATGCCCCTGGTAAGTCGTCCCCCGGAACAGTATCCAAAACCGTATACTTGTTTTTCAGGGGAGCGACCGCAGGGGATTTCAGGGGAACGACCACAGGGGAAGGTTGGTCGAGCTACGCCGGGTAAACGTACATTTTTGGCTGAAGAAACATGTGTTTCAATGTGAGCTAATGGAAGAAGCCATGGAGTCAAAGCTAAACATTTCGACAGTGAGACAACCATTCTTAAAAGCAGCAGACAGCATGAAAAAGAAATCAGCGGCTTTAATATCCGGTTAAAATTTGTGGAATATCAGATGGAATTTTCTTATTGACTCCATTGTGCAATCATATCGATCTAAAAATGTCAACTGCATTCATTAATACTAACCAGAAACGGACTTTGTAGTAAATGGTTTGACTATTTTCTGTATCTGGAACATCCCTTTTCCTTCTCCAACGAAGATCGTACCAACCTATGGTACCAAACTCTGAGTCAAACGGACGGGACTCGTAATCTTTAAGTTCCTCATCAAAACAGTCTAATTGTATGGTTCTGTGCAATAAAAGAGAAAGAATAAACATGTTTCCCACAATTTTGCTGATGTTTACGAACAGAATGCACAAATTCAACAAGTTTGAGCTGGCATGTCTGCTTCCTCCAGCCTGTTTAAACTGTTCCATTCAATGTGAAATTTGTCATAAGTTTTAGCACACAGGTCTACTTGATCTGTGCCACCACCTTCTATTAGTCATACATGCTTTTCCCACCTTCCTGTAATACATTCCTTGAAGTGTTCAATGAGATTTTGATTTTAAATCTTATCGTCATATTCTTTTGATTCTCAAGCATCAATGAATCTGATGTCGCCGCCATTCCATGCAGTGCATAGCACGTCAAACAGGAGTCTTACTCTTGCCATGAGCACTGAGGGAGTACGGGATCATAACTGTCTCATAGTTCAGAACGAAATTCTACATCTAGGGCTATGTAGAGTCATGCAGTTAATTTTATTTGACATGCTATTTCTTTTCTTCACAAATATGCTGGATTTAAAGTGATCTTCACCCTCATTTAAAATGAATCCAATATCCAACCATGTGTAAAACAAGCAGATCGAAATTTTAATTGGAGTTTAGTGTTTCACAAATATATTACTTTCTTAAAAATTATATTTGAGTCAACATTATCATTTCATTCCCTGACAGCGGGTGAACCTACTTTTAAACTCCAATTTTCCTTCGGTATTAACGGAGAGGTGAGCCTTTTTGCAAGCACCGAAAGGCTGCACCAGTTTATGCTGAAACTTACGGAACTGTAAGTTTCACAAATATGTTCCTCTTAAACACTAATTCCTATTGAAGCAGTATGAAGCTAAATTCATTCAACTGGACAGCAAAAATGGTCAAGATTTTAAAAGCAAGCAACTATTTTGAAGTCACTCTTTGAACTAAATTCCGTCTTGGTGTGTGAGAGTCCATAGGTTCCTCACTCTCAAAGAACCATTCAAACTGTCATGCAATTACTGAAACACACAGACAAAAAACATGAATGTTAACAGTCACTAAGATTTTGAGAGTGATTTGGAATTCGTACTCAATACCCCCTGGGGAAAATCTGTTCCAATCTGGATAGTACTCACTTATCACCATCCCACCTACCTTCCCCAGCACCTCCTCCCCCTCCACACTGTTTGTTTCTGAGCTCCCTTCCACCCTCCATTTCTGAGGAAGGGTCCTGACCCAAAACCTCACCTTTCTTGAGCCTCTGATGCTGCCTGCCCTGCTGTGTTCCTCCAGCTCCACAATGTGTTATCTCAGACACCAACATTGGCAGTTCTTACTATCTGGATAACTCATTCTCACCTTGTCACAAGTGATTTATACTCATTTTCTTTTCAGATTACGCATGTACATGTATATACATAGATATACATTTACACTTTTGTGTCTGAACCACTAACCTAGAGGATATTTTAAAATAGTCTCTTCATATCTGCATGAAAGAGAAATCATCAAGGTCATAACTTTCATTTTAGGAATAACTCGAACATTCAAAGTACTCACAGTCAGTGTCCCATTTCCTTGACCAGTCAACTTGATGTGAATCTTTCTTCCAAGTGGAAACTATAACAACAATTATATTTGAGAATCAAACTCTTCATTGCATCACCAATATTTCCTTGTCTGTTTGAAACATAAGATAATGAAATAATCATGGACAGATTGGCCAACAGTGTAATTTAATGCGTGTTACAACCATTGAAGTGATCTTTAAAAAGCTGTTGTCACACAACACACCACTTTTTGAGATGCAGTGATGAACATACTTCCTGAGACGCAAATAATATATGCCGAATTAATTCCAAAGAATACATTTACAATTAAAAAGAAGCTAAAAATCTCTTTACATTGTGATGCTTGTCAGATTGTTATTCGTCAATGGAAATCGTTCAGAACAGTTGTTTATTCCCAGATGAAAAGGAGGTGTATACATTTCATTTTCACATCTTATCCAAGAGAGAAAAAAAAACACCTTCATGAATGCATTGTCAAACAAGAAGACTCAGAAAAAAAGTCATTTGGCCCATTGAATTTCCTCCATCATTCGGTGAGATCATGGTTGATCTCATTACATTTATCATGACACAACATTTCCACCAAACCCTCCTTACAGCTAATACATTCCGATCCAAGTAACATCCTGGTAAATCTCTGTTTCTGTGCCATGCCTTGTCTTTCTAAATATTTTTTCAGTCATCTACAAATTTAGCCACAGCACATGCACCTCTTTCCTCCAAGTCATTAATAAACAAGCACAAGAGCTGTGGTTCCTTCAGCGCGACCTCATTTCTTACTGACAAGCCAATCCTGGCATCTCTGTCCACTTGTATCGGAGATAATGGGAACTGCAGATGCTTCAGAATCCAAGATGACAAAGTGTGGAGCTGGATAAACACAGCAGGACGAACACACAGAAGTAGAAGGGTCTCGGCACGAAACGTCAGCTTTTACGCTCCTGAGATGCTTCTTGGCCTGTTGTGCTCATCCAGCTCCACACTTTGTTGTCTCTGTCCATTTGCCTGTTCTTTCTATTGGACATGAATCATTGGATATTTCGTTCCCAACACTTATCCCCTAACAACCACCTCTCAGTGATACCCAGAGTGATGTATCTGTCAATTTCAATCTGCTCCACAAACTCATTCACTTTGTTTCATACACTCCCTGCAATTCAATACAAGATCTTCAGTCTGGCATTTACAGCCACCCTTCTTATCTGCTGCAGCTGAAGTGAGATTCCTGACCATTTCGATACTTTTTGTCCTATTACTTGCTCTGGAAACTTTGCTGAGCACTTACCAGCTTCTAACTCTTTCCACAATTTTCCATGCAACTGAGCTCACCCACTCCACACTTTTTATTTTAACGCCCTACCCCAAGACCGAGCTCTGTATTTTGCCAGGATACTTGTCCCAAAATGATTCTCGTCGAGCCTATAACACCAGAACGACTCCCTCCTTCCCCATACCGATGCCAATGTCCCATGAATTCAAACACATTTCTGCCATGCCACCATTTGAACAATGCATTTGCATCTATAATTATGCTCACACCGTGCCAAATTGCTCAGATAATAATCCAGAGATTATTACCATTCTGGTTCTGCTTTCTCATTCAGCACCTCAGTGCTCATAATCCCTCAGCAGAACCTCTTTCCTCTTTCTTCCATATCAATGGTACCTGTGTGGACCACGATAGCTGGATTTCTACTCCTCCCACTTCAAGTTCCTTTGTAGCCGAGATGGAATATCCTGAACCTGGGCACCAGGCAGGCAACACTACTTTCGAGACTCTCGATCCTAGTCACAACGAACAGTGTTCATTCCCCAAACTATACTACCTCTGATTATAACTACATTTCACTTTTTATCCCCTCTTGAACGTCCCCTGTACCACAGTGCTACAGTCAGTTTACTCATCTTCCCTATACCCTGCACTCTCATCCACACAGGAAGAAAGAATCTCAAACCTGTTAGATAAGATCAAAGGCCAAGGTTCCTTCTGCACTACATCCTGGATCCTTCCACCTGCCCTGTTCTTTGTCACAGTCTCACGTCTCTGGCCACTGACCGAGTTTCTTCGAGTTAATCTAAGGTGTGTGACTGCTTCCTGAAGCAGGGCATTCTCTGGTAACTCTGCCCCACATGATTTGTTGATTGGTCGAAACTGAGATTCCAGTTCATCAACCCTGAGCTGGAGTATGGGGTCTGACCACTCCCCCATCATGTAGGGATAAATCATCATCTGGCCTGGCATCTCCATTTCAATTACTTCGATCTTAATTTGATTTGAAAACATTCTGGTCTTTTAGTTTGTAGCCTGTAAATATTTCTCCGATTTACTTTCAATCTGAAAGCTACCGATAATAGATTCTTAAACCAGCAGCGATCACCAACCAATGAACCTGGTTCACCCTCTCGGTCCCTGATTCTGGCTTCAATTCACCCTGTCTCAACAAAAACTGCTTACGAACTATCAGGCAAAAAAAAGCAAGCAAATGGCACCTCTTACCCTCTGCACTGACTTGCCACATTGCCACCAACTTCCCCAAAATATATATTCATTTGGTGCATTTCACTCGAGATGTGATCTCTCCTTCCAGGACGTGCAAAGCATACTGAACCATCGCAATATACTACCTTCAAAACCTCAGCTCTTAGCTTATTACTTTTGAGTACATTCTCAAATGCTTTCTCCAAGTCCAAACACAACACATGTACTGGTTTTCCTCTATTAATTCTCCTTCCAAAACTTCCTCCAAAAACCCAAACAAATTAGCCAGACATAATTTCTCTTTCACCAGGCTATGGTGATTCTGTTTGATTAGATTCTGATTTTCCAAATGTCCTGCTATTATTTTCTTCATAGTTGATCACCGCATATTTCCAACAATCGATGTTAGGCTGTTTCGATTGTAGTTATCTTCTTTTTGCCTCTCTCCTTTTTAAATAGGAATGTCACATCAGCAGTTTTCCAGCCCTCAGATGCTTCTCTCGAATCTAAACCTTTTTGGGAAATTACAATCAATGCATACACCGACTCTGAAGCTCATTGTTTAGAATCTTAGAAAGTCAAACATCACGGCAAAGAGTCTAATCTGCTTTCACTCCATTAGATTGTCTACTGCTACTTCTCTCATGGTAGTGATGGTGTGGTAGTGATGTGTTTAATTCCTCCCTGTATTCTTTACTAATAAGGGGATCCTTGAAGTATCTTCCACTGTAAATACTACCCTTTTCTCATTGTCGTTGTTCCTTGATTTAAAAATTAACCTGGCCATCTCAGCCGTGCATATAATTAATGGCATTACCTCTAAAACCTTCTCTGCCAAAGTGTTCAATAGATTGCTGCAACCTGAAAGAAGTAATTCTTCCCCTAAATTAACCGGCAACCAATTTGAAAATGTGGCCTCTGGTCGCAAAATCTTTCACAATGGGAGTAATCTCTACGGATATACACTATCAAGCCTCTTAAGAATCTTAAATGTTGAAAAAATAAGATTTTTTTCAATCTTATAAACTCCAATGAATGTCGTCTCAGCCTGCCCAACATTCCTAAGCATGGCGATTCCCTCCGCCATTTCCGAAATCAACCCAGTCAACATGAGGTGTACGGCCTCCGCAGCATTCACTCTGTGGCCGTAGACGACTTATAAGTTACCATCCTGCTGCTACTTCTCGACTTCTATTTGCGATGCAGTCCTCTGTCCATCCTAACATACTACCCTTGAACACGTGGGCTCTTTTCTTTTGAGACACCTTATGAGCTGTACCTTATCAAATGCTTTGTTGAAATCTCAATGGACTACATCAACTGGTGGTCCTTCATCAGTAATGTTTGTTTCCTTCTCAAAGCACTGTAGCAAGTTTGTCAAGTATTATTTCCCCTTTATGAAAGGATGTTAACTCTGTAGGATGTTATAGCACACTAAGTACCCTGTTATTTCATCTTTCATTGCCGGCATGAACATCTACCCAGGTTGACCTAAATTGGCAATACTTGCTTGCTATTTTGTCGAAGTATTTTTCTCATCATGGTGTTATGTTCACAATCTTTCAATCCTCTGAGAATTTTCCCCAATCTAAGGATTTTTGCGACATTATCATCAGTGCCTCCATTGTATCTGTAGCTGCATTGTTCAACATGAGAGGATACAACTCATCATACCCCTTGGATATTTTCTCTACTGATTGGAGTCATGTTTGGAATTCTGTGCAGTGACATTCACTTTTAACAGTTTGCTAAATACTACCAGGAACAGAAATTGTGATCCAGCTGCAACTAAACTGAAGCTTTCAGCACGGAAGAAAGTATTTGAATTCATTATGACCCGAATAACTCCTGAAAAGGGCAATACAATTTGCCTCAGTCCATAAAAGTTCTTTCTCCAACATCCTGAGATGCATTATCTGTATTTCTTCAAATTTACCACAGATTCTGTTTCAATCACCCTTTCAGCAATATGCATGACAACATTTCAGCATTCTTAGTCCCCCTGTAGCCTCCGTTGCACATGTGCATTGTTGGACGATTATTTGTTTGTGTGCCTGCTTTTTTGCTCAAATGGTTAAAGGTAAGTTGGTGTTCTTTAGTCATCAGAGCTATTGCCTCCTCATTCTCATCTTCCTTGTTTTATCCTGTGCTGGAATATTTAATTTGTTGACATATCTGAAATATGTGGTTGAATGGATTGGGTTTTGTAACATTGCATTCCCCATAGACCATCTACCGATATTGTTGCTTGTTCTAACAGTTATTAACTTGCAGAGTGGAAAATGCAGTTTGAAAGCAATGGAACATTATCGATGAAGAAGTTGATGCGTTAATTGCTGCGATCTTCCAAACTACAAGCTCACCTTCAATTCTTTCTCGGTCAGAGCATTATGCTGGCGCAAATGAATCGTGTTCTCAATGGGACTTCCAAAACCATGGAATTGAATTTGCATGTTGATTTCTTCTTCCCTCTTCAGAAATGCAATGTCGTATCGTGATGAAGCTTCCAAGGCAATGATTGTGTCCTTCAATGAAGGGAAAAGTGACTTTTAGATTCATGGAAATATTTCAGTACTTCCACATGCATGAAATGCAAACATTCTCCCTGCATGCTGACAAGTCCGCAAGACTAGGGCATGACCCAGTCTCATTTTACCGTATCTTTCTGATTTTACATGCCACGGGATAATCATTCAGGCGTAACAGAAATGTTGATCATGGAAATTTATCAGTGTTTTAATAAATAATGGCAAATTTTCAACATCCTGCAAGTGTATGAAGGCTCAATCTCGTGACACCTTGCCTGCTGCACAAAGACATTCTTACACTGCTTTGAACGTTGGGGCTCAAACAAAACACAATCATTACACAAATGCATCAACACACTACTTTCAATAGGATCTGGCGCAGGCTTGGAGGGCCGAAGGGCCTGTTCCTGTGCTGTAATTTTCTTTGTTCTTTGACCACATAAAAAGGAAAACAGAAGTGTATAACAGTCATCAAGGGAACAAGAGTCCTTGTAGACGCACTAACGTCAACCAGGCCAACATCCCCAGCACTGAGGCACTGACCATCCTCGATCAGCTACAATGGGCTGGACACTTCATCTGTATGACTGACACGAGGCTCTCCACATGTTCTCATCCCAGCTTCAAAACAGCAGGTGCGACCCAGATGTGCAGAGGAAGCACTCGGTGATAAACTCAAGTCCTCAATGGTGAAGTGCGACATTCCTGCAGACACCTGGGAATCGCCGGCCTAAGACGGTCCAAAGCCTGAAGAGCACCTGGGAAGGCATCAAACACTTCGAGGCTTGCCTTTGGAAGCAGCGGAAGCCATGCAGCCACACCAACACCTCCCTCACCCCTTCCCACGACTGCCTTCTGCCCCGAGTGCAACAGAGCCGACGGTAGCTGCATCGGTCTGTACAGCCGGCGATCAATTCAGCCTGAGAGTGGGAGAGTGTCATCCATATCTGCGAGAAACCACCATGATGATGATGTATAGTGTGCAGGGGCATCTCGTCATAGCAATTCAGAGAACAAATACAGGGCAAGAGAACACTGGTGACCAAGATTAGGATTAGGGAGAATCTCACAATCTTCTCCAAGTGTCTCAGAGGGAAAGAGAAAACCCAGGGAAAACCAGGTCTCATTAGGGATGAAGAGGCAAATGAATGGTTTGAACTGGAGGGCAATTGTCAGGTGTTAAACGAGAACTTCACATCAGCTTTTACATGTGAGAAGGAGCACACAATTCTTGGACAGAATTAACAGAGGCTGGGGAGATATTAGGTGTTTCGGTGAATTTAAAATTGGACAAATCCCAGGTTTGGATGAGGTGTATGCCAAGATGCCCAGGGAGATGAGAGCAAAAATTCCACTCGCCCTCATACAGAGCTTTCAAAAGTACCAAAGGACTGGAGAACAGGTAACATAGTTCCACTTATCAAAATGCGTGACAAACATAAAGCAGAGTATTACAGACCGGTGAGTATCACATCAGTAGATAAGAAAATATTAGAGAAAATTCTGAACGGCAGACGTAATTTCCATTTCAAGAAGTGGGGTCTGATCAGCGATCGTCAGCATAGTTTTGTCAGAGGGAGGTCACGCCTCACAAACTTAGATGATTCTTTCAAAGAGCTGACAGAGTGTGCAGATGGGAGTTGATGTAGTGAAAATAGATTTCAGCAAAGACTTGGACAGGGTCCCAAATGGGAGCGTGGCAAAGAAGGTAAAGCTCGGGGGGTCCAGGAAAATACAGCAAGTTGAATCCAAAGTCACAGATTGGTCAAATGGGCAGGTCAGTGGGAGATGGAATGTTAACCCTGATCAATAAGGCAATTTGGACAAACTAACAAGGCAAGGAATCATTCAAAGAAATGCCAGGACACTAGGAAGATCAGAGGAATGGTGTGATCTTGGGGTGCTTGTCCACAGATTCCTGAACATGGAATGGCAGCTTAAAAGGACAGTTCAGAAAGCATATGGCTCAAGAGCTGTACAGGACTTTGGTTAGGCCCCAGCTGAAGTGCTCAGTGCAGTTCTGGTCTCTCCATTACAGAAAGGAGGTGTTTGCATTTGAGCATGTGTGGAGGACATTCATCAGGATGTTCTGAGGGGGTGAAGCATTTTAACTCTTGGGAGAGTCTGGATAAGTTTGCGTTAGCAATAACTGCCAATGCTGGAGTCTGAGATCACACAGTGTGGAGCTGGAGGAACACTGCAGGCCAGGCAGCATCACTGTTGCCGATCTCTGATTAAGGGTCTAGGCCTGAAACATCAGCTTTTGTGCTCCTGAGATGCTGCTTGGCCTGCTGTGTTCAGCCAGCTCCACACTTTGTTCTCTTGGATTCTCCAGCATCTGCAGTTCCCATTGTCTCTAGCATCACTGTTTTATCTGGATAAGGTTGGATTGTTTTCTTTCGAGTAGAGAAGGTTGAAGGAGGTCCTGAAAAAACTGTTTGGATTAATATGGGTAGGGGCGAGGTAAAAAGAAGGTCCATAATGGGGTCGGTCGGGGGGCGGTGGTGGTAGAGGAAGAGATACATACATTTAAGCTAAAAGCTCAGAAGGAATTTCAGGAAGGAAAAGACACCCAGAAGGTGCTGGGGGTTTGGAATTCATTGTCTGGGACTTCAGTTGAGGTGGATAATCTTTTCACATTAAAGAAAAAGGGTTGGTACAACACTTAAAATGAAATAACATTCAAGGCAATAGGCCGATTGCGAGAACATGAGCTGAATGTCAACTTAGTGTGGCTTCAGTGGTTACAGACACAATGGAATGAAGTGCCTGTTCAATTCTGTAGAATTCTCTGATTCTATGATTCTGGAGCAGGGAACAGTGAGTGGACAGCACGGGACAGTTCACCTATCTTCTCCTTTATCCATCTTCTATCTGCCTCCCCACTTCTCCCTATTTTTTACAGAATCCCCTTCTCCTCCCCCATTTTTGAAGAAGGGTCTCGACCCGAAACGTCAGCTTTCTTGCTTCTCTGATGCTGCTCGGCCCGCTGTGTTCATCCAGTTCGACACCTTGCTCTCTCAGATTCTCCAGCATTGGCATGTTCCTACTATCTCTTGAGGAAACTTACTTGTTTTTGCACCCAACCTGTGGTGAGAATGTGGAACGCACCGACTGTGTGGGTGGTAGAGGCAGAAAGCATGATAACATTTAACAAGTCTGTGATTGGGCATTTGCGATGCCAAGGCATACAAGGCTCTGGGTCGAGTGCTGGGAAATGTGATGAGAATAGTTCGGGACTTGCATCTTGTGAGGGCACATACAATTTGCTGAAGGGTCTGTTCCATTGCCATGGCACTCTATTATGCTGTCCCTCAATGATCCTGTGACAAGCAAGTGAAGGTTTACAGAAACAGGTACTTTTCAAGGACAATGCCAAAAGGAAAAGTGATGCACAGTCAAAGTGCATGTAAGAATTTAACAAAGGATTAACACCATTGAAGAACTGGAATTTGTGCCAATGCACCAAACCTGCAGATGAAAATGCAGTGTCCAGTTTGATTGCAAACTGCAACAACCACCAGTTAGGAACATGATCAATGGAAATATCTGAATGCCTGCTGTTGTGATCTCAAGCATTTACCTGCGTCGAGTGAAATCCACCACCATAGTTCTGTTGCATCGTTAGCCACCTCGCAATCGGTGTTGCATAGTCAATATCATTCCTTGACAATGCTTGAAGCAAGGCATAAGCAGTGGTTTCCACAGTCATCGCAGAAGCCTGTGCTGCTTCAATTGGATACGGCTTCTCGTCCTCCAACAATGGAGACTTTCCAGTTACCAACATCACAATCTGTCATTTGAGAAAGGGATTAGCTGAGAATAAAATTTACATCATATAGATTTTTGTTTGCATTTCACCAACACAACAATGGTTTTCTGGTCAAGATCCACCATTGTCTCACCACTGATGTCCATAACATTCTCCATACTTCCCGCTCAGTGATGGGTCCTTTTGTTTGGGAAAAATAGGCACCTTCGAATGCAAATGAATCAAGATGAGGTTTAGTTTCTCATCAGGCTACATGGCAGTTATTACAAGATGTTACAAACAAAAGGTGAAGAGGCAGATGAAACCATTCAGAGCATCAGTCTGGATGATCTTCTTGCCCTCATCCTGAGGAGGCATCACAGATCTTAACTTACACGCAATTCAAGTTATTTCACGCAATGACAAGACTGAATGTTCTGGATACTGCAAATGCCATGGCACCTGGCAGCATCCGACAAACTGTATTGGAACAATGTGCCCCAAGGTCAGCACACCAACAGTAAATGTTTTCCAGTACATTTTTAAACACTTGCGACACTCACATTTCAGAGAAAGATGACCTATCACGCAATCGGCAGACAAATTGTGCTGACCAATTATGGCCTCAATGTATTCTCAATCATCAGCAAAGTAATGCAACATCTGGATGACAGTGCTGTCAAACAGCTGCACACTGAGGTTCAGTTTACTTTTCGTCAGGCTCGCACTTCTCATAACCTCATTCAGGATTTACCACAAATATGATCAGAGATCCTGAGCTTGAAAAGGAAGGAAAGTGCAATCTGTCATTTCCACCAAGGCAACTTCTGATTGAATGTGGTGTGAAGCAGAGGAATAGGAAGTTGAGTCAGTGGCATTCACTGGATACCTGCACTGGTTGAAGTCATGTCTTCATTTGAACCAAAGTGGAGACATGAATGTTCACTGAATATTGTCCAGGTATCCAGCAGAATTCATGACTTTTCCAACAGTGAAGTCAACGATGAGAAAATACAGTGAGACTTGGACAACGATCAGGCTTGGCCTGATAAAGGATAAGTAACATTTGCACCACACAAGTGCTAAGCAGCAATCAGCTCCAACAAGAGAGAATATGACCATATCACAAAATTCCATGTCCTTACCTGAACATCATCCTTACATTTTTGTTTTAAATGTACAAGTGCTATCCAAGCCATGCAAGGCTATGCGCCAGGTGTTGGAAATGAGGTTAGAACAATTCACTGCTTCTCTTTGACTGTCACAGAATCCGTGAGCTTAAGAATTTAATTCTCCTGTATTGTAAACTACTGAGGTGCTTGGCTATCCACTTAATCAAGGTTAACACTGATCTAAAACTAAACCGGGTCAGTTATCTAATCAGCAGGAGCCAGGTCCATGGTACAAACCGCCCTGCTGTGGAACAGGGTCAGGCAAATCCAAGTGAGTGATCGTGGTTGGAGATTCATTCATTGGGGGCAGAGTGTCTGTAGCCACATTTGAGACACCAGGGCTGTGTGTTGCTTCCCTGGTGCCAAGGTCAAGGACATCTCTGAGTGGTTGCAACAAATTCTTAAGGGGGAGGGTGAGCAGTCAGGGGCCATTGTGCACATTGGTACCAATGACGTAGGTAGAAAGAGGGATGTGATCCTGTGGACTGTGTACAAGGAGTTAGCAAAGAGGCTGAAAGGCAGGACCTAGAGGGTAATAGTTACTGGGTTACTACCAGAGTCACATGTTCGTGAGCTAAATTATAGAAAGATAGGTGAGACGAATGCATGGTTAAGGAGCTGGTACTGGGGCCAGGGTTTCAAGTTCATGGATAACTGGGTCCACTTCTTCGGCAAGGGGTGACCTGTGTAAGAGGGATGGGTTGCACCTGAACTGAACGGGAACAAATATCTTCACACGGAGGTTTGCTAGTGCTACTTAGGATGATTTAAAGACTGGCAGGCAGCTGGAAACGAGAGCAGCAGGTCAGCAAGTCGATGAATTGATGGCAGGTACATGTTAGGACCAACAAATCAGAAAAGAATGGCAGTCAGAGACAGGTACATGAACATGATGGCACAAACAAGCTGACGTATGTTTCTTTCACTGCAAGGAGTATTATAGGTAAGGCAAATGAGCTTAGAGCCTGGATCAGTACATGGGACTCTGATGTTGAGGCCATTACAGAGGCTTGGTTGAGACAGAGACCGGACTGGTTGCTCAATGTTCCAGGGTTTCATTGTTTTCGACAAGATAGAGGGGAAGGTAAAAGAAGGAGGTGCACTCCTAACCTGTGGGAAATGTTACATCTGCACCGAGAAAGGACATTCAGGAGGGCTTGCCCACTGAGGCAATAGAGGTAGCGTTCAAAAACAAGATAGACACAATCACTCTGATCAGATTAAACTAATAGCCTGCTCCCCTGTTGCCACTGACACACTGAGGAACAAATATGTAGGCAGCTTGTGAAACGATGCACTAACTCAGTTGTCACAGTCAGTGAATTTAACCTCCACGGTATTGACTGGGACTCCCTTACAACAAGAGTTTAAATGAGGCTGAATTTGTTAAGTCTATCCAAGAGAGTTTCTTGACACAGTATATGGATAGAAGATGGGCCATGCTGGACTTTGTCCTGGTCAGGTAACTGGTGAGAAGGGTGGGAAAGCATTTTGGAAATAGTGATCACAACTCCTTAAATTTTAAGATTGCTATGAAGAAGGATAAGTCAGGACCTTGGGGGAGAGTAAATTATATCAATTTTAGGTAGGAGCTGGGGTGTGTTAATTGGGAGGAGCTGTCACATTTGCCATATGGGAATTGTTTAAAGGCCTGCTTATGAGTTTAGGATCAGGAAGGAGGAAGGACAAGGATGGCGAGGTAAAGACCCTTGGATAATTGGGGAGGTTGTGAAGTTAGTCAAAAGGGAAAAAAACAGAAATATGTCAGGTTTAGGAAACTAAAATCGAACAGGGCCGACATAAGAAAAAGCAGAAAAAGAAAGGGCGATGAAATGACCTTGGCAAGGAGGGTTGAAGGAAATCCCAAGGCATTCTGTGCATACATCAAAAACAAGGGGATAAATAGTGAGAAAGTAGGACCATTCAGGATAAAGGAGGGAGCTTGTGTACGGAAGCAGAGGATATGGGCAAGATCCGAAATGAGTACTGTGCATCACTATTCACTCAGGCGAAGGGTGTGGAGGATAGTGGGATTTGTGTGGAGCATGCTCATATGATAACAGCATTTTGAGATCAACAAAGAGCATTAAGGTGGATAAGTCCTCAGGACCCAATGGTATCTACTCAAGGATTTTGAGCGAGGTTAGAGAGGAGATTGTCGGGGCATTCAGCGATATCTTTGTATCCTTGGTAACCACTGGAGATGTACTGAGGACGAGCAAGTTGCTAAATGTTCTTCTTCTGTTCAAGAAGGTAAATAGGGTCAATCCAGGAAACTATAGACTAGAGAGTCTCTCATCGTTCATTGGGAAGCTATTGGACAGAATTCTTAGGGATTGTATTTATCTGTATTTGGAACAGCATGGCCCAATTAGGGACAGTCAGCATGGCTTTGTGCAGGGCAGGTCATGTCTTGTCTTACTAAATTGATTGAATTTTTTGAGGAGGTAACTAATGTGATCATTGAAGATAGAGTGGTGGATATTGTTGACATGGATGTTAGCAAGGCTTAAAACAAGGCGCTTCACCGTAGGATCATCCAGAAGATGAAGATCCATGGGGTCCGTGGTCACTTAGCTGCTTGGATTCACAACTGGCTTGCCCAGAGAAGGCAGAGGGTGGTGGTGGAAACGTGCTTTTTAGGCTGCAGATCCAGGACTATTGTGTTCTGCAGGGATCTGTACTGGGACCTCTGCTGTTGTGGTATATATATAAAATGACTGAGGTGACAAGATAGATGGATGGGTCAGTAAGTTTTTAGACGATAGAATGATTGGTAGAGTGGTAGTTAGGGTAGAAAGTCATAAAAGGATACAGAAGGATACAGATCCATTGCAGAAATGGCAAGTGAATTTTAATCCATTAAGTGTGAAGTGCTCCACTTTGGGAAATTAAATGTTCAGGAAAAATATACAGTTAATGGCAGGACCCTGAGCAGCATTTGTGTACACAGGGATCTTGGGATTCAGTTCATAGCTCCCCGAACGGGGCCACACAAGTTGATAGAGTGGCAAAGAAGACGCATGGCATGCTTGCCTTTATTCGTTCAGGAATCGAGCACAAGAATCAGGATGTCACGTTCCAGCTTTAGAACACTTTGGTTCGGCCTTAAGTATTGCACTCTTAAGAATTGTATCCAATTCTGGTCGTCATGTTACAGGAAGGGCGTGGAGGTTTTGAATAGGGTGCAAAAGAGGTTGCCTGGATTTGAGGGCTTGAGCTAGAAAGGGGAGGCTGGAAAGACTCAGACTATTTTCTCTGCAGACGTTGAGGGAAGACTTGATCGAGGTTTACAAATTTATGACATGCATAGACAGATTCTGACTTGTAACCCTTCTCCCAGATTTGAAATGTCTAAAACTGGGGGCATGTATTTAAGGTGAGAGGGGGAAAGTTCAAAGGAGATGTCAGAGACAATTCTTATATACAGAGAGTGGTAGGAGTCTGAAAAGCACTGCCGGGGTGGCTGTGGAAGCAGATACAATAGGGCCATTTAAGACACTTTTATATATGTACATGAATATACAAGGAACGTAGGGATATGAATCAAGGACATTCAGAAGGCTTTAGCTAAATTTGGCATCATGTTTGGCACAACATTGCATGCCAAAGGGCCTGTTCCTCTGCTGAAGTGTTCTCGGATCTATGTTAATCAATGTGACTGGAACCGTAGATCAGAGACAATAGATTCTACAGCAAGTAACTCACTTTGGACTTCTCAACATCTGTCCACTGCCGATAAACTCCAAATCCGGGTGTCAATGAAATACTCTTCACTCAGCTGAACGAGTGCGACTCCGACAACACTATCGATAAACGACAGCAATGCAGTCAAATCATCCCATTGATTGATCCCCCTTCTTACGTAAGGATATAGGAAAACAAGTCAGCCATTCAACCCTTCAAACACTTTCTACCATCCAATGAGATTATAACTTAATTGTGGCCTACCTCCATATTGCCTTTGGTCCATATCCCTCAATGCTGTTTTTCCTTTCGGTCGAACTGAAAATTTACAATTAACAATGGATCTAGAATGAACTGTTGTTTGAGATGGGGAGTTACAATGAGACAATGCACCAATTCATCAAACTCCTTCCACAGTACCTGATAATTGTGTGAACCCTACCACCCAAAAATATTTAAACAGCAGCTCCAGAATCTGCATGTTCCCTGTCAAAATCAGCAGAATCCTGATCTGGAACTGTATGACTGTTACTTCATTTCCACTGAGTAAAAGCAATTCATCTCCTGTCCTCAGTCGTTCATTAATATATTCATACCACGTGCATTGCAGCTATTCAACAGGCCAATTCTCCACAACCCTCTCAACAGCAATTCTGGATGGAAAGCAAATGCAGCCCAAGAAAGCAACATCAATGACATGCTCGTGAATTTTAAAAATTATAATGACAATATTTGCGGATTATAACAAATCTCCGACTTCATGACGTCGCAAATCCATTCTCCCCCTCTCCCCACTGCTTGGATGTGCATTCATGATTGTGATTTACAAAGAACAGCAACTAATTTGAAACAATTAACTTGCAAAAATAGAACAGAAATCTAGTTTTGTGCAAAACCGATGCGAAACAGATAGTAGCGGATAGCGAAGGGGACTGTTGGAGAATGCAGAATATAGACAGATTGGAGAGTTAGGTGGAGAAATGGCAGATGGAGTTCAATCTGGGCAAATGTGAGGTGATCCATTTTGGAAGATCCAATTCAAGAGCGAACTTTACGGGAAATGGAAAAGCCCTGGGGAAAATTGATGCACAGAGAGATCTGGGTGTTCAGGTCCATTGCACCCAGACGGTGGCAACGCAGGTCAATAGAGTGGTCAAGGAGGCATACGGCATGCTTTCATTCATCAGACGGGGTATCAAGTATAAGAGTTGGCACGTCATGTTGCAGTTTTATAGGACTTTGATTCACATTTGGAATACGGCGTACAGTTCTGGTCGCCACATTACCAATAGGACGTGAATACTTTGGAGATGGTGCAGAGGAGGTTCACCAGGATGTTACCTGGTTTGGAGGGCACTAGCTATGAAGAGAGGTTGAGTAGATTGGGATTATTTACATGAGAAACACGGAGGTTGAAGGGGGGGACCTGATTGATGTCGACAAAATCATGAGAGGTATAGGCAGCGTGGATAGCAAGAAGCTTTCTATCTCAGAGTGGGGGGATTACTAGACGTCACAATTTCAAGGTGAGAGGGGAAAAGTTTAAGGCATATGAGTGGAAAGTTCTTTCTGCAGAGAGTCGTGGGTGCCTGAAACGCATTGCCAACCAAGGCGGTAGAGGCGGGCACAATAGCGTCATTTAAGATGTATCCAGACAGAAACATGAATGGGCAGGGAGCAAAGGGAACAGATCCTTGGAAAATAGGTGACAGGTTTACATAAAGGATCTGGAACGGCACATGCTTGGAGGGCCAAAGGGCCTGTTCCTGTGCTGTAATTTTCTTTGTTCTTTTCCTCTTTGCAACAGTTTGAAGGCTGGCTATCAGCTTGACAACAGCAGTGAAACCTGGGATTCGTCATTAGAAACATGAAGGAGTTTCCAGCATCAATTGGAGAGAGAGCATATATGAAGATTCAAGTCACTATTTCATCTACAACTTTCCACTCACACCGGTGAAATGCCCTTTCAGAACTACAGTGCACGTTAGTCCAGAACCTGCTGCACTCAAGCCACTTCCATTTTTCCACTTCCTGAACTACAATTTGATCCCTTCATTTCCTGCTTTGTTTGCTTTTATGTTTTTCTAGTCTTGAAGATTTCTACAGTACAAATTTACAATTGCCCTATTTTAGAAGGATATTATTAAGCAAGAGTGGGCACAGAAGAAATTTACCAGATTGTTGCTGAGCATGGAAGGTTTCAGTGTTAAAGGAAGGTTGGGTCAGCTAGAACATTTTTCACTGGAGCAAAGGGGATAAAAGGTGGCCTGATCGAGGTTTATAAATAGGACAAGGCTGAAGGGATATGGGCCACGAAGAGGCAGTTGGGACTAGTTTAGTTTGGGATTATGTTGGACCTAAGGGCCCATTTCCACGCTGTACGACTATGACTCTATAAAATAGGCTGACAAGGTCAAGTAACACTACCGTACCAAAACGAGAAAAAAAAGCACAGCATCCCCTTCAAATTACATCTCACCACAGGACAAGTTAAGGCCAGGCTACTACATAGAACAAACATCAACACTGCATCTCAAACATCACTGGAATTGAATAGTTTTGCATTTATCTTGATAAGTGAAACCACATTCTCTTCTCCAACCCTCTGGTACTTCCCTTGTGAGAGGAATTGAAAAACTGGTCAGGGCCACTGAGAGATAATGGGAACTGCAGATGCTGGAGATTCCAAGATAATAAAATGTGAGGCTGGATGAACACAGCAGGCCAAGCAGCATCTCAGGAGCACAAAAGCTGACGTTTCGGGCCTAGACCCTTCAGCAGAGAGGGGGATGGGGGGATTTTCTTTGAGGTAACAAGGTGTACAGCTAGACGAAAACAGCCGGCCAAGCAGCATCAGAGCAACAGGAAGGCTGACGTTTCAGGCCTAGACACTTCTTCAGAAATGGAGGAGGCACGGGGGTTCTGAAATAAATAGGGAGAGAGTGGGAGGCGGATAGAAGTTGGATAAAGGAATAGATAGGTGGACAGGAGACAGGCAGGTCAAAGAAGCAGGGATGGAGTGCAGGTGGGAAGTTAGGGAGCAGACAGGGCAGTCCAGAGAGGACGAACAGGTCAAGGGGGCGGGAAGAGGCTAGTAGGTAGGAGCTGGGGGTGGGGCTTGAGGTGGCAGGATGGAATAGGTGGGTTGGTTTTGGGTTGCGGGAGCAGGATGGGAGATTTTGAAGCTTGTGAAGTCCACATTGATACCACTGAGCTGCAGGGTTCCCAAGCGGAATATGAGGTGCTGCTCCTGCAATCTTCTGGTGGCACTGCAGGAGACCCAGGATGGACATATAATCTGAGGATTGGGAGGGAGAGTTGAAACGGTTCGCGACTGGTAGGTGCAGTTCTTTCGTGCATTAGTGACTTGCAAAGGTCCCGAAGCCTCCGCTTGGTTTCCCCGATGTAGAGGGGGCTACAATGGGAACAGCGAATACAGTATATCACATTAGCAGATGTGCAGGTGAACATCTGCTTGATGTGGAAATTTCTTCTTGGCGCTTGGGATGGGGGTGAGGGGGGAGGTATTGAGACAGGTGAAGCACTTCCTGCAGTTGCAGGGAAAAGTGCCGCATGTACGGGGTGCTGGAGGGGAGTGTGGAGCGCACAAGGGAGTCACCTAAGGGTGGCGAGGGAAAAAATGTCTTCGGTGGTAGGGTCAGAGTGCAGATGGCAGAAGCGTCGGCGATGATGCATTGAATCCGAAGGTTGGTGGGGTGGTACGTGAGGGCGAGGAGGACTCTGTTTTGGTTGTTGTTACGGGGAGCGGGTGTGAGGGGTGAGTTGTGGGAAATGTGGGTGACCCGGTCGAGGATGTTTTCGACCACTGCGGGGGGGTGGGGGGTAGTTGCGGTCCTTGAAAACTAAAACTTCTCTTTTAAATCCTCCCACCTCCTACAGGCAAAGTGGGTGGCCAGGGTATCCACATGGGCCCAAGCTATGCCTGCTTCTTTGCAGGTTACATGGAACGATCCCTCTTCCGTACCTACACTGGCCCTAAACCCCACCTCTTCCTCCGTTACATTGATGACCGTATCGGCGCCACTAATGTGGTATGCTACAAAATGTGCTATGTGGTAATCCTTTCACCATGTAGATTTCGTAATCAAACAACAACCTAAAGGAAGACAACAAAATGTGGGGCTGGATGAACACAGTAGGCCAAGCAGCATCTCAGGAGCACAAAAGCTGACGTTTCGGGCATAGACCCTTCATCAGAGAGGGGGATGGGGAGAGGGTTCTGGAACACATAGGCGGAGAGGGGGAGGCGGACCGAAGATGGAGAGAAAATTATATAGGTGGAGAGGAGAGTATAGGTGGGGAGGTAGGGAGGTGATAGGTCAGTTCAGGGAAGACGGACAGGTCAAGGAGGTGGGATGAGGTTCGTAGGCAGAAAATGGAGGTGCGGCTTGAGGTGGGAGGAAGGGATGGGTGAGAGGAAGAACAGGTTAGGGAGGCAGAGACAGGCTGGGCTGGTTGTGTGATGCAGTGGGGGGAGGGGACGAACTGGGCTGGTTTTGGGATGCAGTGGGGGAAGGGGAGATTTTGAAGCTGGTGAAGTCCACATTGATACCATTGGGCTTCAGGGTTCCCAAGCGGATTATGAGTTGCTGTTCCTGCAACCTTCGGGTGGTATCATTGTGGCATTGCAGGAGGCCCAGGATGGACATGTCGTCTGAGGAACGGGAGGGGGAGTTAAAATGGTTCGCGACTGGGAGTTGCAGTTGTTTATTGTGAACCGAGCGGAGGTGTTCTGCAAAGCGGTCCCCAAGCCTCCGCTTGGTTTCCCCAATGTAGAGAAAGCCACACAGGGTACAATGGATACAGTATACCAACTGCACCTCCCAGTCGCGAACCAATTTAACTCCCCCTCCCATTCTTTAGATGACATGTCCATCATGGGCCTCCTGCAGTGCCACAATAATGCCACCCCAAGGTTGTAGTAACAGCAACTCATATTCCGCTTGGGAACCCTGCAGCCCAATGGAATCAATGTGGACTTCACCAGCTTCAAAATCTCCTCTTCCCCCACCGCATCCCAAAACCAGCCCAGCTCATCCCCTCCCCCCACTGCAACCCAAAACCAGTCCAGCCGGTCTCCGCTTCCCTAACCTGTTCTTCCTCTCACCCATCCCTTCCTCCTACCTCAAGCCGCACCTCCATTTCCTACCTACTACCTCATCCCGCCTCCTTGACCTGTCCGTCTTCCCTGGACTGACCTATCCCCTCCCTACCTCCCCACCTATACTCTCCTCTCCACCTATCTTCTTTTCTCTCCATCTTCGGTCCGCCTCCCCCTCTCCCACTATTCATTCCCGAAACCTCTCTGATGAAGGGTCTACACCTGAAACGTCAGTTTTTGTGCTCCCGAGATGCTGCTTGGCCTGCTGTGTTCATCCAGCTTCACACTTTATTATCTTGGATTCTCCAGCATCTGCAGTTCCCATTATCTCCTGGGGGTTACCATTGACTAGAAACTCAACTAGGCTTGGCACACAAATAGATTGGCTACAAGAGCACATCAGAGGCGAGGAATACTGTGGTGAATAATTTACCTCTTGACTCCCTAAAGCCTGTGCATCGTCGACAAGGCACAAGTCAGGAATATGATGGAATACACCCTTCTCGCCTGGACAGCTGCAGCTCCAACATTCAAGAAACTTGACACCTTCCAGGACAAAGCAGCATGCTTGATTGGTCCCATATCCTTTCCCACAACTACTGACACTCAGTAGCAGCACTCTGTACTATCTACAAGATGCACTGCAGAAATTCACCAAAGACTCTCAGACAGCACCTTCCAAATCCACTACCAATTCCATCTAGGACAAGCACAGCAAATACATGGGAACACCACCACATGCCTGTTCCCCGCCGAGCCACTCAGCATCCTGACTTGGAAATATATCACTTTTTTTTCCACTGTTGCTAGGTCAAAAGGCTGGAATTCCCTCCCTGATAGCATTGTGGGTCAACTTACAGCACGCGGATTGCAGTGGTTCAAGAAGGCAGCTCACCACCACCTTCCCAAGGGCAACCAGGGACGGGCAATAATGCTGACCCAGATAGTGATGGCCCACGTCCCACAACTGAATAAAAATAAACATAAGAACACACACACAGTAACATGACAATGACTAGAAAATCTGTTTTTTTTTTGTTTGCTTTCATGATACTTCTTGTGGGAATAAATCCCAGCCAGATGAGCAAGAAGAATGTCCATGATTACATGTGGGATTTTTTGCATCGAGCTGAGAGGGTTAATGTTTCATCTTAATTACAATACCTCAGGCAGTGTTGCACTCTATATGTCGTCCCCTGCTGTGGGATTTGAACCCCTGAACTACCAGGCAATATATCTCATAAATTTCACTTCTGAGGGTAGGAGATAATAACTTGCAGAAACTGTCCTGATGTATCAATGGATTTCCCCTTAGACACAGAACCTTTTCATCATGTTTGTGCAGAAATGACCAAGTTTCTGCATTCAAAGGACAAGCAACAGGTAACACTGCTGGAGACTCGGGGAGAGAGAGAGAGAGAGAGAGAGAGAGAGAGAGAGAGAGAGAGAGAGAGAGAGAGAGAGAGGGAGAGAGAGAGAGAGAGAGAGCACCAAAAGATGAAAGCGCCATGTAAAGAAATTTCAGTGAGAAATGCAAAAACGTTCCAAATGAAAATTCAAACACAGAAAGCACAATTGCAGTATTATACTGAACGCTGAATTTAATGGAAGTGATGGACATTAAGCGAAGAAAAAAAACAACACTGAACGGTTTGTGTCTTGTATTTTATAGCTGTACTAGCATGATAGATTTTCATACAGCTCCTGGTCCATTATTAATTGGTGGGTTTTCAGTGATGGTAGCTATACCCATATTTAAAGCCCACCTCTAGCTGCCCACAGTGAATTGTATTGAATTATTTATTGTCACTTGCAGTGAATAATACGGTAAGATACAGTGAAAAGCTCCAACTGTTTCCGCAATACAGTGCCATTATGGATGGTCTGAGAATAAAAAGAGTAAAAAGAAAGTTTTTGTTCCACTGCCTCCAGGATGACTCTGAGCCGGCTCACCAAAGACATCTGCACTGCCAGCCCTCTTGCGCCGTCTTGCACCATCTGTGCCAGGTCCACCAACATAGGTGTCGCCACTCTTCAGGAGCCTTGCCACGGGGCTCACATCACTGTCACCAAGTCCCGTGCTCAACACATAATCGCCCCACATACGGGAATTCCCGATTGCAATCCGTCGCCACCTTGCCAATAACCAGGGGTCCCTGCTCCAGGCCTGCAATCAGCGGTGCCTGCCCGCACTGCCACCTTGATGATGCCAGGAGTTCCCACTCTAGGCCCACCACATCCAGGAGTCCCTGGCTCTGCTGGCGACCACCTCGCCAAGAGCCTCGCTCTGGCTGCCTTCACCCAAGGTGTTGTCTTGCCGGTGCCGGCATCTTGAAGCGTGCGCAGCAGCTGCTGGCCCCACGTGACGACATCCCTGATGCCATTGCCATGGTTTCTGACTGCGAGGAAGCAGCTGCCAGTCTTCACGTGGCCCGTGCTCACTGCAACGTCAATCCGGGTGACTCACACGCCAAAAAGATAATCCAGGAAAAAAAAGCAGAAATAAAAAGAATAAAAAGTGAAAGAAAACAGATGGGAGTGGGTGAGCCCCAGGCAAGAGCCCAGACACAACACTGCTACTCCCTCCTACAAGCAGTGCAGTGGTTTCAGGCACTTGAAGAGTTTGAGTAACAGGCTGAGGTCCAGTTCCTGTTCCTATCTCAGCCAGAGATAACAAGGTGCAGAGTTGGATGAACACAGCAGGCCAAGCAGCATCATAGGAGCAGGGAAGCTGACGTTTTGGGCCTAGGCCCCTCTTCAGAAATTTCTGAAGAAGGGCCTAGGCCCAAAACATCAGGTCTCCTGCTCCTATGATGCTGCTTGGCCTGCAGTGTTCATCTAGCTCTACACCTTGTTATCTCAGATTCTCCACCATCTGCAGTTCCTACTGCTTATGTCAACCATCTTGTGTGGAAATGTTGTTCAGTGCAGAAAATACAACAAATGCAGACTAGCGTGGTGGCTTGCCTGACAGATATCAGGATGCCATTTAGGAGTTTGCGACAAACCAAAAGCTTTTGTCGTCATTTCCTGATGCCAGTCTGTTGTTTCCAGCATGCACTGAGAGACCACTTACTTACTGATTTTCAATCATGAAGGAGCCACGGGTTTCCATGAAAGACACTTGGAACATTGAAGGCAATGCCAGGGGCTCATGTCTTTGGAGTGTTCTGCCAGTCATGTCTAAAATAGACCAGCAGGTGAAGCAAAGTGATAATGGGAACTGCAGATGCTGGAGAATCCAAGATAATAAAATGTGAGGCTGGATGAACACAGCAGGCCCAAGCAGCATCCTGAGATGCTGCTGGGTCTGCTGTGTTCATCCAGCCTCACTTTTTATTATTAAAGGTGAAGCAAAGGGCAGTTTTCAACCTTAAAAGCTCCAACACGCTGCCACAATCAGCAGCTCTCACTGCACAATGGACGGTTCCTGCTTATTATTTCACGTTTGGAGTGTGCTCTAATGAGTACAGTTCATTTTTAATACACGAATTATTTCAAACATCAATTCAGAATGCGTAAACATTTTTGCATTAATTCAGCTTTAATTGGCCAATTTGCTCTCATAACAAGCATTGTTGCAAAACAATCTGACCCAGAGCTGAAAGATTAAAACATCCTGTAAAAGCCAACACATGAGAATTGTTAAGAATGATATTCACTCGTTCACATCACCCATTTGGATCTTTGCAGCTCTTAAAAAGGTGAATCCTGCTCTCTGTGTTTAAATAGGTTTCCAGTGGATGCTTCTGTTGCTGGTCATGAATGCCTCTGTTGGCATTGCTGAGATGTTGACTGCTCTGCGCTAACCCTCTACTAATTTTGCATTTATGGGCCTTATATCATACTAATGTACCGATCACAGCAACTTTATTCAGAACTGCAGATCATCCAGCTTGTTTAAATCTGAGCAAGGTGAAGAACTTTGAATATGGGAAAAGAAAAGCATACTTTGTGTATCATTGTCAGCTGTTTATCTCTAGCATTAGAAAGTTAGGCAGTTCTGAACAGTTTGATTAGAAAAGTAGGTCAATCATAATTTCTATTTAAAAAATGGACCAAAAGAGTGGGCACTGCAGGGGATAGGGTGCTTTATTTCCCCATGAGAAGAAAGAAAGCAAAAAGGGGAAAAAATCTAGGCAGTTATGATTCCATTATTTCCCACTCCCAGACTTAGAGTTCCACTACCTTGAATCAGTATTCAACAACCTTTTGTCATCCAACCATCCTGAGAGACTAATTGGAACAGTCTTAAAGAAAAACTGCATTAGTGCAATGTTTTTCACAAGTTCAGGGCATCTCAAAGCAATCAAAGCCAATGAAATACTTTCTGAATTGTAGACACCACTGTAAAGTAGAAAACAGCAAACTACTGCAAGCAACAATGTAACCTTGTTTTGCCCATGAAAACACAAATTTTGATTGCATTATGTTAACTGTTGAGCTCAATGACATTCAAAAAGAAAGTCAGAATTCCATTTAATAGTTAAAAACAGTAACACTACTGAAACTTATTTTAAAACCTGTACTGCAACAGATGACCAAAACACCATTGATTAAGCATTATTATGAAAGACAACTTAGATTTTGAACTACAAAAAGGATCATTTGCCTTTTAAACTTACCCACACATTGCACATTCCATGCACATTGTAAACCATATGCAGTAGCTCCAACCCTACAATGGATTTGTATTTCCATGTTTTACATTCTAGCAGCTTCAAGTGGCCCTCTCCAGGTACTTCCCTCAATTTTTATAGTTTCCTAATCCACCAGGAGTAGTAAATTCTATCTCAATGGATTTTCTTCCCCGACCATGTCAAGACAAATCTCCTGCAATCTTTATATCTCTATGCCTATGAAATGCATCTCTTCAACTAGAGTTGGTCTCATACCACAGCCAGTTCACAAAGTCAAGTGATAATGGGAACTGCAGATGTTGGAGAATCCAAGATCATAAAATGTGAGACTGGATGAACACAGCAGGCCCAGCAGCATCTCAGGAGCACAAAAGCTGACGCTTTGGGCCTAGACCCTTCATCAGAGAGGGGGATGGGGTGAGGGGGTGGCACACCGAAGATGGAGAGAAAAGAAAATAAGTGGAGAGGAGAGTATAGGTGGGGAGGTAGGGAGGGGATAGGTCAGTCCAGGGAAGACAGACAGGTCAAGGAAGTGGGATGAGGTAAGTAGGTTGGAGATGGAGGTGTGGCTTGGGGTGGGAGGAAGGGATGGGTGTGGTGCAGTCGGTGGAGGGGACGAACTGGGCCCAGTTCGTCCCCTCCCCCCACTGCACCACACAACCAGCCCAGCTCTTCCCCTTCACCCACTGCATCCCAAAAGTTGAGGGAGGCAGAGACGGGCTGGACTGGTTTTGGGATGCAGTGGGTGGAGAGGAAGAGCTGGGCTGGTTGTGTCGTGCAGTGGGGGGAGGGGACGAACTGAACTGGTTTTGGGATGCGGTGGAGAACTAAAAAAAAATTATACAGGTTTTAATCAAACAGAGACTCAAAAAGGGAGTGGGTTGGAGGTGATGTTGGTGGTAGGAAAGAGCTCAGAGGGGCAAAATCAAATGATGTTACAAAGGGGGAATTGGGCACGTCTGACTCTACGTTGTGGATAAGTGATTGGAAGCTCATCTCAGAGTCACATATGACACCACCGAGTGCGCAAACAGGCTCCAGCCTCTGACAGACGCCAGGAAAAGGAATCTGTGGCCAGGAAGCGTAGTTTGTTTTGGGTTTGAAGATAATGGTTTGCAATACAGAATAGAATCACGACAAAAGGGAGATGAAAAATCGAGCACAATATCGGATTCCTCATATAACGAAAATATAATAACAATGACGTGATTGCAAGCTTTCAGGATCTCTGCCATATATTCATTAAGTGGTAATGGAAAACAATGTTGCATTGTTTGGATACAAGTGCATTTTTACAGTAGAAACATTAGAAAAAAAATTATACTGCAATATAGACAGATTAGAGAGAAGTTAAAAATAGTCTTCTGAACTTAAGTTGATGAAAGCTCCGTTAAGCCGATGGTTATGGATCTGTGCCGTTCTTTGCATTAAATCTGTCAGTGCTGGAATTTCACAGAATCTCAAACAGGGCTTTGGGTCAGCTTGGATTGAGGTGAAGTCCAAGACAAATATACAGCTATTATCACAATTCTCCAGCACAAAATAGCCACAAAACATTTGGAAGCAAACAAGACCCCATTTTCTGTTGTCAAAATTGGTTCTGCACCAACAGAATATACAGATGCAAAGACGGCATTCTGAAAAGATTCAACACTGACCAGTGGGCCGTCTAAAAACTGGATTGAGGCCATTGGCTATTGTGTGTGAACAGTCCTTCCACCTCTCTGGAAGAAACTTGTGAAAATGGCAAAGGAAATGAGAATGCTTCTTGGCCTGTAGCAATGTAGAACCAATGAGATAAAGGAGAAAAATTGGGTTTCTGATATACAGCGGAAGGGGCAGTATGGTGACTCAGTGGTTAGGCCTCAAGTGCCAGAGACCCAGGTTCGCAGATGAGTGTCTGTGTGCAGTTTGCACGTTCTCCCTCTGTCTGTGTAGGTTTCCTCCAGGTGCTTTGGTTTTCTCCACAGTTCAAACAAGTGCAGGTTAGGTGGATTGGCCATGCTCAATTGTCCATAGTGCCCAGGGATGCGCAAGCTGGGTGGGTTAACCATGGGAAATGCAGGGTTACGGTGATAGGGGGTTGGGTTTGGGTGGGATACTCTTTGGAAGGTCAGTGTGAGCTCAATGGGTCGCATGGTCTGCTTCCATTCTGTGGGGATTCTACGAACTGAATTATCAGTGAGGAGGACCTGATCTTCAAACTTTACATGAGACAAATCAAAATATCTTCCAGCCACACTCTGATAAATGAGCACATATTAGAAATCAGCATTTAGCATACAAGAGCAGCTACAGCTAAATGCATTGTTACTGTTGATTACTGGCTTTAGATATGTAGAAGAAGTACATCCAACAGATTTTCATGTAGGCAGTGTGGTATTCTGCAAAGCTGCATTTGGTCAGTTGATGAGGACACTACTTCTACAACCTCCTCTTAAACAAGCAGATCTCTGATCTCCTACAACTCAGGCCTTGTGTGCAAGCCTTACTCCTTTGACCCATTGCTGGTCAAGCATTTAGCCATTTCCAACCTGAGGTTTGGAATTCATTCCAGAGACCTCTTTATCCCTGTCTCCTCCTATAAGATACTTCTCAAACACTTTCTTTCACTCAGTATGGCTCCCTGTTTGATTCTGCTCCTCTGACATGCCTTGGGGCTTGGTAGCTATGGCAAAGGAACTATACAAATGCAACTTTGATTACAGATGACAAGTGAATGTGAAGTGTACAGAATCTGTTAGTTCGTGCCAGTTTTAGCAGCTCTGCTGATAGGTTCCTAAAGATTAGCCCTTAGGATCATCCAGACACTTGACTGCATTTACTTAATCCTGGAAAGCATCATTTTGGTCCACTTATCAATAACATTCACACTCGGAGAGAAACAAAAAATGTTGCCAAACCAGAAGTTTGTTGATTTAACAAAACAGAAATAAATCAAGAGTTAAAGAAAAATCTGCTCTCATAAAGACAGATCAGAATATCTGTTTATTTGACAATCATCCAGGACTCTAAGGGCAGAGATCTTCACCTCGTCATTGAGCTAGCTAGGAAAACACATTGCATTGAACGGAACTAATTACAATGGGAAACAAAAACACTTGTCAATAGAAGGGTGACAACTGATAGTCAGCATGTGACATTGCTGTGTTGCTGTTGCCAGGTCTATTTAAGTCACAGTAAACCTTTAGGCTCCTTGTGTCTTAGAAACAGCAGCAGCTTTCCTGAATAAAATACTACATCAAAGTCATTAGATTTCTGACAGCCTGGAACAGTTGCAAGGCCAGATTTGAAACAATAGCTGGTTGAAAATAGGCCACATAAGAATCTTTGCATGAGGTTTTTCTGTACTTGGGATGAAAATCTAATGTCTCATTTAGTTAAAGAACAAAGCAAAACAAAGGTCATTTTAAAAAATTGAAAAATGCAATCAAAGTTCAACAATGAAGAGAAGGAACAATTGCACTCAAACAGGGAAGTTGGTGCTTAATCGTACAAATTGATTGCTTTGGTTTTGTGTGAATTATAATGGCACTTTTACTTCACACTTAATTTTCAACCTTTTGACTGAGGCGGTCAGTCATATACAGGAAAGTTGAGTTGTGTGTGCACATGCTCTGTTTTATCTGTCCAGAAAATAAGAACAGGAGGCCATTCAGTCCTTGAACTTCTTCTACTGTTCAATTACATCATGACTGTTCTCTGATTTAACTCCAAAAGCCCAACTTGCTTCAACAAGACTCTTATAAAATCTCAGTCACCTTCCAAACTGGTGATCACTACTATTTAGATAAACAGGAGAACTGACTCATGGGAGCACCACCTTAAAGTCACTCACTATACGTACTTGGAACTATATCGCTGCTTCTTTGCTGCTGAGTCAGATCCTTCAAACTCCCTCCCTGACAACACTGTGATGTCCTACACCACATCAAAAGCAGACGTTCAAGAAGGCAGTTCATGACCTTTTTCTCAAGCGCAGATAGGGATGAACAATAAATATGCATTCCAAACTCAAACAGACAAAAAGGATTGATCTCCCACCTCGATAGGTTTTGAGAAGAAGAGCTTTCCAATGCTTTCAGCAACCTTTGTTCAAGAAGTACGTCTGGAACAGCCTAGCTCTGATTTCAAGGTTACACGCTCCTTGAGCTGCAATAGGATGAAACTGACATTGAGGGTCCTGAGCTCGCTGGGCCTGACATCAGTGAGTTCCAGCTGGTTTCAGAGCTCCATGTGTAGAAATTGCATTGTAAATGCATGTTTTGCAATGAGTTCGGAAACCACGCCATCTATCAGCATCACTGAGAGCACTTTCACTGCACAAACTGCCAGCAATTCAGCAAGGCAGCCCCTTTCGCAAGTTCAATAAACAATGATCAGCAAATGTCGACTTTGTCACCAACATCCCATGAGTTATTTTTTTCCAAAAACACATTGCAAAACATTGAAATTTCTTTTACCAAGATAAAGATCTTTTACCGCATGACTGTCAACCGGAATTGCCACTGAACATATTCTTGGACTATAATCACACAAGATGTCCAAGTACTGGACTGTTTTCCTCTATTTCCAAAATTTGTTTAATTAAGAAATTGAAGTATTTAAAGAAACACCATTTTCAACGTCCCTGGATTTTTCTCTCACAATCTTCAATCCTCAAGGAATTCCAGAGAAATCCGAGAAGGTTGGAAATCCTACTCTAAGGCATGTTGATTACAGTTCAGCCACATGAAGACCCACAGCAGAAATTTGCAATCCTGAGTAGACATCATCCTCAAATGCAGGGATAGCTGATGATGGTGACTAACAATGGTGGGCTTACAATGGAAGTTAGACAAGTACATGAATAAAAAAGGAGCAGAAGGACGTGCTGATAAAGTGAAGATGAGGAAGGTATGAGGACTCATACGAAGTATAAATAGCAGCTTACCCTAGTTGAGCAGAATGGCCTGTTTCTGTGCTGTAAATTCAACATAATTCTACACAGGAGTCAGGAAATATATCCTGTACGATGAAACATTGAGAAGGCCATGATGAGACTGAGCTGGCAAAAACCAATTCTATCATACTCCCATATCAAAAAAACCTGAAGAGTTCTGAGGAATGGTCACTGGACCCGAAACATTAACTCTGTTTTTCCCTTTGCAGATGCTGCCAGACCTGCTGAGCTTTTCCAGCATCTTTGTTTTTGTTCTATCATACCCTTTCTGGATAGAAACACAAAAAAATAGGAATAGGAGTAGGCCATTCAGCCCTTTGAGCCAGCTCTGCCATTATGATCGTGCTGGTCATCCAACTCAAGTACCCTGTTCCCTCTTTTAACTATACTGTTTCATCCCTTTCACTGCAGGAACTATGCTTGTCTCCTTCTTGAAAATATTCAATGTATTGGCCCCAGCTGATTTCTTTGGCAGTGAATTCCACAGGCTCACCACTCTCTGCGTGAAGGAATCTCTCCTCATCTAAGTCCTAAATGGCCTACCCATATCTTTACATTATCACTCCTGGTTCTGAACTCCCCACTCCTCAGAAATATCCTTTCTTGGGTTTACTCTGCCTATCCCAGTTAGAATTTTACAGGTGTTTCGGATGCACCCCTTCCCCCGCCCCCCCACCCCCAATCTGCTGAACAGCACTGAATACAGTTCAAATTGATCTTGACTCTCTTCATACAACAATCCTGTCATCCCAGGAATCAGTCAATTTCAACCTCAACATTGGATTGAATATTTCATGGTATTATTTCAAGAAATTCAGTAGCAGTGCCCAAGTTTGAATACAGTGTAGGTCAATATTTTTCTCTCAGCTTTGCTTAACAATTCCAGATTATCAGAGGGTATTTGGGATGTTTTTGTCTGCACAATGATATTGGGGCTACAGGAGTTAAAGTGTGGGGCAGGCTGCAAAAACTTGGCTTAATTCCCAAATTTAGAAGATTAGGGAGTTTACAAATTGATCTGCTTAAAATGATTTGATGAGGTATATGAAGAGAAACTATTTTTTTCTGGTCATACAGTCTGAAATAAGGGAATATAATGTTAAACTTAGAACTAGGCTGTTCAGGCTGATGTCAGAAAGCATTTCTTCACCCACTGCAGAGTTGAATCCTGAAATTGGGACCTCACCCCCACCAACTCAAACCCCCTCAAAAAGCTGTTAAATGTGAGGATCAACTGAAAATCTCAAATCTGAGTTTATTTATTTAGGTAAGGGTAGTAAGGAATACAGAATCAAGTTAGGAAATCTATTTTTTTAAAATTCATTCACGGGACCTGGGAATCTCTGGCTACATTAACATTGATTGTTCATCGATAATCACCTTTGACTACCAGCGAAGGTAGTGAGAAGCATTTTTTGAATCATTGCATGTTCTGAAATGTAGAAACACCACATGAAAGGAATTTCCAGGATTTTGCCCCAGTTGACAGTGAAGGAATAATGATAAATATTTCTGAGTCAGGATCATGTGTGACTCGGAGGGGAACCTGCAGGTGGTGGTGATCCTATGTATCTACTGGCCCAATCCTTCGAGCTGGGAGAGGTCGCAGATTTGGAAGGTACTGTCAAAGGAGCTATAGAGAGTATTTCACTGCTTTTTCCACATGGTAGCTGTCACTGTCCATCCTGTGGTTGGAGGGCATGACTGTTGAAGTTGTTGGATGGGGTACCAATCAAGTGGGTTGTTTTAGCTGGGCTGGAGTCACACTGCTCAAGTATTGTCGGGGTTATACTAATCAAGACAGTGGCCCCAGTTTGCTGTCAGCTGTTTGGATGTGCTGGGAAAGCAGGGCTTAGAGCTGATTTGTTTCTGGGCTGACCTTAGCTCTGTCTATCACTGAATGGCATGCAAGTAGTCCCATGTTGTGGCTTCACCAGGTTGACACCTCATTTTTAGGTATGTCTGGCATTGCTTCTAGCATGTCCTCCTGCCCTTTTCACGGAATAAGGGTTGTTGCCCTAGTTTGATGGTAAGGGTAGAGTGGGGGATATGTCTGGATGTGATTATGTAAGAGTAAAATTCCGCTGCTGTTGATGCCCCTTCTGAATGCCCTGTCTTAAGCTGATGCCCTTTTGGAATGCCCAGTCTTGAGCTGCTAGGTGTGTTTGAAGCCTGTCCCATTTACCATGGTGTTAGTGCCACATGACAAAATGGAGGGTACACTCAAAGCCAAAACAAGACTTTGTCTCCGCAAAGACTGTGCAGTGGTCTCTCTCACCAATACAATCAGGGACAGACACCTCTTGGTGAGAACAAGATCAAATAGATTTTTCCCTCTTGTTGGTTCTTTCAGCACCTGCCACAGATCCAGTCAAGCAGGCTCATCCTTTCAGACTTGACCAATTCGATCAGTAGGGTACTTAATGAAACAGTCCAGAGCAGAGTTAGTAGTGAAGTCCCTCACCCAGAGAGCCCTGTGTGCCTTTAACACCCTCAATGCCACCTCCAAGTGATGTTCAACATGGAGCAGCTGTGGAGAAAGGGTGAGGAGTGGTTGTAGGTAGTAATCAGTGGGATGTTTCCTTGCTCATGTTTGATTTGACGCCATCAGACTTCATATGGGCTAGAATCAAAACCAGGGACTCGCAGGGTAATTGCTTCTTGGCTGTAGTTTCTGTGCTACCATCTCTGTCAGGTCTGTCCTGTTGGACCGGGCACACCCAGGATGGTAATGGTGGTGTCTGGGTTATTGTCTGTCCGCTATGACTCAGTGAGCATGAGAATGACAGGTTGTTGATTGCCTCGTTTGTGGAACAGCTCTCCCTATTTTGGTGCAGATGTTAATAAGGAAGGCTTTGCAGCGTCAGGGGGTGTTAGGTTTACCATTGGTTTGACGCTGACCAGTCAATCTACTTTAGTCCCTTTGTACGGGCTTTGTAGTAGTTTGACTGGCTTGCCGAGCCATTTCAGGGGGCAGTCAAGAGTGAACCATATTGCAATGGGTCTGGAGTCACATGTAAGCCAGTCCAGGTAAAGACAGCAGATGTCGTATCCTAAAGGACACTGGCAAACCAGCTGAATTTTCATGACAATTAGCAATAATTTGATTGCTGCCATTAGTCTCTTTTTTATCTCCAGATTTTATTGAATTAAAATTTCACCATCTGCTGCCTTGGGATTTAAGGCCAATCAACCTTAATCTAACTGCATAATAGCACCAGCTTTAGAATGATGTGTCTTCTAGATATGATATGGTCTGAGTGCTGTCCTATATGTTAGCTCACATAACATATACCACAAAGACTGGGTACTCCTTGAGACAGATGTCTTGAAGTTCATTAACAACACTAACTATTTACACTGCTATAGCATCTCGTACTCATAGTCTGGTTTCAGTGCTTATTGATGTTACTACAAATTACATGCACGTAGCTGACTGAACATGCCAGACTGACCTAATTGTCTGAGAGCTTGACTGAAGGTGAGGTGGGTATCTTTATGCAAGAGTGTTACACATGATGTCAAGTAACTGTTTTAAAGGTACACTGCCTGTCTGCGCTGGAATCTCTGTAATAACAAACAGAAAAGCTGATTGGCCTACACCAGTGCATATGTCAGACAAGGAAAGGCAGCAAGTTAGCCATGATTTGAGGTTTTTTAGTCAATATGCATCTAGCAGTGCAGTGTAGGCACAGCCATTATACAAAAGCAGTGTTGCACTCCAGTATCCCACAAAGTCTTTAACAGGCTGGTAGAGCTTATAGGCACCACTGCAAAGTATTTAATTTCCATCAGATGGTGTCCTTTCAAGTGCAAGAATTTGTTTGCAGACCATCAGTCAAACCTGGCTGTTAAAATTATCCCCATTACTACAAAACACCAATTCTGCAACACTCTTTAAAAGAACTGCTGAGGTGGGAGATCAGCATTTATTCATAGTGATAATGGGAACTGCAGATGCTGGAGAATCCAAGATAATAAAATGTGAGGCTGGATGAACACAGCAGGCCAAGCAGCATCTCAGGAGCACAAAAGCTGACGTTTCGGGCCTAGACCCTTCATCAGAGAGCATTTATTCATACATCTGTTTAAGGTCACGAGTGAGCCGAGTCGAAAAACATCAGGCTCCAAGGTTGGGTACACATAATTCTATGTTTCTTCCCAAATCTGTCCTCCCCGCTACGTCTGCAAAACTATAATTGTTCTTGGCATTTAAAAGCCGGAAGAAAAGAGTGGTGTTTAGAAAGGTGGGGGGTCGGGGGGGAGAAAGAGGGAGAGCTGCACATCTGATTTGTCATGAAAGGAGAAGCTTCAATTTGTAATTAGATTCAGTGACAGCAGTCGCAAATATGACCATTCTTATCAACAACTCCTCAAGTCAATTAGCTGTAGAGAGCTCTTTTCCAATCGAGTGCTGGAGAGAAAGAGTGATAAAAAGCTGCTTCATTAAAAAAAAGACAGAATTTTAATAGCCTGCCAGAGAAGAGTGGACTCACCTCTTAAAAGAACAATGGCAAACATGGACAGATGATTTTTTTTCAGGCAACTTTAGTTCGTGGGAGTTGTCATGTATTAGAGTGTCATCCCAAACCCTGCAGTAGGTACATTTTTGTTTATTTAAAAATATAATGCTGCTTTATTTGAAATGAAATGTCTGTGTGGATTTCCTCCAGGTGCTCCAATTTCCTTCCACAAGATGTGCAGGTTAGGTGGACTGGCTATTCTACGTTGCCCATAGTGTCCAGGGGTGTGTGGGCTAGCCATGGGAAATGCAGGGTTATAGGGATAGGATGAATTGGGTGGGATGCTCTTTGGAAAGTCGGTGCAGATTCACTCGGCAGAATCTTGTCGGGATTCTATGATTCTAGGAAATTCCAACAAAAGTGAAGTTGTGGTTGATCTGAAGTCAAGGACAATGATGTTGTTGTCAGCAAATATGGCTGCAAGAGAAGTCACCCTTTAAAATGAAATAGCCTTTCTGCCAGCATGAAGCTTATTTCTGAATAGAACAATTAAAACTAATAGCAAACTTGCATAAGTATTGCTTAAGAATGTATTTCTTCAGGAGGGAAGTTTCAAATTGACAGTGTACTTGGCAACATTTCTCAGAAATTATTATGTTTTCTATATGCCAGGATGTCTCAGCTGAGAAAAGGAAAGGCTTTCCAGACCTTGCATCTTGTACCAATATCAAGCACTCCTAGGTCAGGTAGAATATGGGTTGATAGTAGGGAATTGGTCCCATACTGAAAATGTATGACATTATCCATCACATGAACTATTGTTTTAGAGATTCTAAGACTGCCAATGCCGTGCCAAGTAATTCCAAATCAGAATTACAGCAGCAATGGTTTACTTTATGTGGACCAATGAATAATCTAATTGCATATATTTGGTGGTTTTCACCACTGTTCTTTTTCAACTAGCATCCTATCCTCCCCATCTGAAATAAGCATCAACCAAATGCACCAAAATGGACCACATCAGCTGAATAGTTAGTTTCTATGCTGTAAAAATCTATGTAAATGTTAAATCACTCCATTCCCTATTTGTGGGATCTTTCTGTGCATGGGTAGCCACCAGCTTTGTCTACGAATTGTCATTGTACTGTAAGATGATCTACTCTAAGAGTTACTTTGAAGGATTTCTGAGGGCTAGGCATGTTTTTTTTTCTTTCGAAACTGGCTGGCTCGATGGAAGACATTGGAACATATTCATTGGCTTCCATCATTGGAAAAGATTTCTGACTTCCCGTTGCTCACTGAGGACAACTAGTGGCAGAAACTCAGTGCTGCAGCTTTAGCACAGCACTCCATGTGATCTTTCCCAAAATGATCTGAAATGTTGAGGCCACAAGTTCTGAGGTAGGAATGATATTCACAAAGTTCTGACCATGTTCTATCAACTGTGTGCCTATTCTAACAGTTTCCTGTTCTCACAGGCCACCCAACAACTCACAACTTCCCCCAATGACCCGCACCCATACATGCCTCACAGAGGGGATGCAAGATGTTTTAGGCCTCAAAATGGGTCACAGTGGCAAGATGTTTAAGGAGCACTGGCTCATTGGATCCTAACTCAGTTCCCAGTGTGTACACCAGCCACAGACTCCAGTTTTAGACAAATGTGGCTATCTGACATCACTATTAATATGGCACAGTGGCTCAGTGGTTCGCACTGCTGCCTCACAGCACCAGGGACCCAGTTCAATTCTAACCTCTGGCAAATGTCTGTGTGGAGTTTGCACATTCTGCCCTTTGTCTGCGTGGGCTTCCTCTAGGTGCCCCAGCTTCCTCCCACAGTCCAAAGATGTGCAGGTCGGGCAGATTGGCCATGGTAAATTAAGACCGTAAGACCATAAGACATAGGAGTGGAAGTAAGGCCATTCGACCCATCAAGTCCACTCCGCCATTTAAATCATGGCTGATGGGCATTTCACCTCCACTTCCCTGCACTTTCCCCGTAGCCCTTGATTCCTTCTGAGATCAAGAATTTGTCGATCTCTGCCTTGAAGGCATCCAACGTCCTGGCCTCCACTGCACTCCGTGGCAATGAATTCCACAAGCCCACCACTCTCTGGCTGAAGAAATGTCGTCTCATTTCAGTTTTAATTTTACCCCCTCTAAGTTTAAGGCTGTGCCCACCGGTCCTAGTCTCCCCACCTAACGGAAACAACTTCCTAGCGTCCACCCCTTCTAAACCACACATTATCTTGTAAGTTTCTATCAGATCTCCCCTCAACCTTCTAAACTCTAATGAGCACAATCCCAGGATCCTTAGCCGTTCACCATATGTTAAACCTACCATTCCAGGGATGATCCGTGTGAATCTCCGCTGGACACGCTCCAGGGCTAGTATGTCCTTCCTGAGGTGTGGGGGCCAAATTGACTGTCGTGTCCAGAGATGAGCAGGCTTCGTAAATGCTGGGTTACAGGGATAAGGCAGGTGCGATACTCTGCAAAGAGTTGGTGCTGACCTGATGGGCTGAATAGCCTCTATCAGTACCGTAGGGATTCTGTGGTATCAATTACAAAACTTACACTTCTAAGGGGTTAAGTACAGTAGCTATCTTGAGTTGGACAAGGGACTGAAATTTTGTGCCGTTCTATTTTCAAGGAACTGCCAGAAAACCAGCCCCATTTTACCTCAGTACCAATCACAGACATTAATGCTTTGCTCTGACGTGTTGAAAGAACAAATCAAGTCCTGCTCGGCCCTCTGCAAGTATAGGCAGAATGGTTTTGATCCAGATAGGGAGACCCAGAAACAGTCCAGGGTTCGTTGTTTTGACCATACAGTGGTCTATTCTTTTCTTTAGGTTTTGTCAAATTTTGATGTAACTGGGTGCCTTGCTAAGCCACCCCAGAGAGCAGGCACCCATCGCTGTGGGTATCAAGTCACAAGCAGGAGGCAAGTGACCAGCTAAGAATAGCAGTTAAAGGGTACTAGTGAACCAAATGAGTTTTCACAACATTCAACGTGGTTGCCACTAATTCCATTTCAGTTACTGCCATGGCAGGGTTTGAACCAACGACCTCAGTACATTGCCCTCGTCCTCGGGACTCCTCAGACAGTAAGACTGTCTTCGCCTTGCCGCCTCCCCATTTTCTCAGCACTTCTGTATGATGATGCTTGGCATAAAGGATCCCATGGCTGCTGTTGTCAAGTTTTTCCTGGTATCCTTGCTATTACTGGGATCTTGCTGTGTGCAGCCCTGTCAACCTACATTTCCTCCATCACAACTGCACCTACACTTCAGAAGTGTCTCTTAGGTTGTAACACATCCCAAAATAATGAAATATGCCAAATAAATGCAAGAATTGTCATTTTTTCATCTTTTTGTATAAGGCTAAAACCATGATAAAAGTAAAAGTAGAGGCAAGCTCAAATTAACTTAACTACAAAAGGTTCTGACTACGAGAAGCCACATTGATGCATTGATTAAAATGAATGGCTAGGTCATCAAGCAATAAGGTGAAACACACAAGAATCATGGAGCCAATTAAATTTGTGTTGCATGTGTGACAGGGTCACGGGATCATAACACACTCCTTTACAATGGGCACATATTTCACAGAATGTTACCCGATCAAAATAAGTCAATTTTTTCTCAGATTGATGCTGCATATAATTAACACAATGGTTTCCATCTGGAAGTGTTTTAACACATGAACATTCTATTTTAATATGGGACGGGAGACAAGAACTTCAATAAAGCCAGTCCATACTGGATGTAAATGCTGTTAAATACAACAAGAATAACTTGTTAATAAAATGTGAGACTGGATGAACACAGCAGGCCCAGCAGCATCTCAGGAGCACAAAAGCTGATGTTTCGGGCCTAGAACATAGAACATAGAACATAGAACAGTACAGCACAGAACAGGCCCTTCAGCCCACAATGTTGTGCCGGCCATTGATCCTCATGGATGCACCCTCAAATTTCTGTGACCATATGCATGTCCAGCAGTCTCTTAAATGACCCCAATGACCTTGCTTCCACAACTGCTGCTGGCAACGCATTCCATGCTCTCACAACTCTCTGCGTAAAGAACCTGCCTCTGACATCCCCTCTATACTTTCCACCAACCAGCTTAAAACTATGACCCCTCGTGCTAGCCATTTCTGCCCTGGGAAATAGTCTCTGGCTATCGACTCTATCTATGCCTCTCATTATCTTGTATACCTCAATTAGGTCCCCTCTCCTCCTCCTTTTCTCCAATGAAAAGAGACCGAGCTCAGTCAACCTCTCTTCATAAGATAAGCCCTCCAGTCCAGGCAGCATCCTGGTAAACCTCCTCTGAACCCTCTCCAAAGCATCCACATCTTTCCTATAATAGGGCGCCCAGAACTGGACGCAGTATTCCAAGTGCGGTCTAACCAAAGTTTTATAGAGCTGCAACAAGATCTCACGACTCTTAAACTCAATCCCCCTGTTAATGAAAGCCAAAACACCATATGCTTTCTTAACAACCCTGTCCACTTGGGTGGCCATTTTAAGGGATCTATGTATCTGCACACCAAGATCCCTCTGTTCCTCCACGCTGCCAAGAATCCTATCCTTAATCCTGTACTCAGTTTTCAAATTCGACCTTCCAAAATGCATCACCTCGCATTTATCCAGGTTGAACTCCATCTGCCACCTCTCAGCCCATCTCTGCATCCTGTCAATGTCCCGCTGCAGCCTACAACAGCCCTCTACACTGTCAACGACACCTCCGACCTTTGTGTCGTCTGCAAACTTGCTGACCCATCCTTCAATTCCCTCGTCCAAGTCATTAATAAATGACCCTCCTGAGATGCTGCTGGGCCTGCTGTGTTCATCCAGCCTCACATTTTATTATCTTGGATTCTCCAGCATCTGCAGTTCCCATTATCACTCAAGAATAACTTGTTAATATGTAGTGTTTTTAGAGTCCCAAGTTGCTTCACGAGAAGTCATTGGGTAATTTTTTACATTGAGCTCCATCGTGATATATTAGGACAAGTGACCAAAAGGTGAGCACTTTAAGTGAGCAGAAACAGACAGTGGAGATTCAGAGAGAGGTTTGTGAGGGAATTACAATGGTAAGGCAGGAGGAACCTGAAGCTAAAACTGCTGGAACAGTGAAGACAAAGCAAAGTTAAGTACATTTAAGACGTCATTGGACAAGCATATGGAATAGTGTAGGTTAGATGGGCTTCAGATTGGTCTGGCTGGTCGGCACAACATCAAGGGCCGAAGGGCCTCTACTGTGCTGTAATGTTCTATGTTATATTCTATGAAATTAAGGATGTGGAAGAAGCCAGATTTGAAGGAATGAAAGAATCACAGAGAGTTTTAGATTTGGAGGGATTGACCAAGATAAGGAGGAATGGGGCCAAGGAGGGCCTTGGACTGTGTAGCCAAAGACCCGAGTAATATTCTGGGCACCTGGATTCATATCCTGCCGTGACAGACGGTGGAATTTGAATGTAATTTAAAAATCTGGAATTAAGAGTCTAAACAATGACCACGAATCCATCGTTGATTGTCGGAAAAAGCCGTCTGGTTCACAAATGTCATTTAGGGAAGGAAACTGCTTTCCTTACCTGGTCTGGCCTACACGTGACTTCAGACCCACAGCAACATGGTTGACTCTTAACTGGCCTCTGGGCAAATAGGGAAGGGCAATAAATACTGGCTTAACCAGCAACGCCCCCACCCTGTGAATGAATAAATAAAAATTTTGTTTCCCGAATCCTTCAGTTCTCTGATTTTTCTTTGTGTTTCCTTCACTGCTTCATAGGAGGCACAGAGTGACCAGTTCACAAATTACAAAGTCTTTGGCTTATCGGTTAAAAGCAACAGCTTACAACAAGTGTTGAGCGAAACAACTGGTTTTCTTTTAGTTCCAAGTATTATTTACTGCAGAGACAAAGAGAGACTCTACCTTCCATTTCTGAGGCCTGAAGGCTTCCACGGTATCATTCACACCCACAAGCTGTTCACTTTCCCAGGAACCAGAGAGCTGTCGTCAGGCTGATGACCTGTAGCATCCACAACTAGTCACAATTCCACAAACCAATCAGCAACCACAGCATGTACTGCATGATACGGCCCAGGCCATAAGCAGCAGGAGGCTGACTTGGGTTTTCAACTTGTGAAAGAAATAGAAAACTGGGAAAGCTAAAGACAATTTCATTGCATTGAAGAGGGAGTGAATTAGCTGAGAGAATGTGTTTTGAACTTTAATTTCAAAAAGAGGCAAATTATTCCACAGGTAAGTCCATGTAATGGACATAACATTACAGGTTCAATATCTGCCTCAGTTTCGAATACCTTCTACCCCAAGGTACCAACTTGAGGCAAGACATTTTGCTGAGGGGAATCAACAGATCTCCCATTGCTTCCTGGTATGTATGGTGATTAAAGCACTCTATTGGGTAGACAGGGGAAAATGAAATAATTGAATAGGCTAATGGCCTTACTAGAATGCAACAGGATAGAAATCATGCTTCAGTGATATGAAGCTCCAGACAGACCACATCTCAAGAGGAGTTTTGGACACCATGTCTTAGAAAGGATATTCTAACCTTGTAAATGTCGGTTTATCAGAATAATACTTCTAAAAACCTACAAGGGTGAAATAATGAAGAGAGATTACACAAACAAGGGCTGTACCTGCTATAATTCAAAAATATTAAGGCATAAATTGATTGAAGATTTTAAAATAATAAGGGGAAAAGTCGTAAAAAGATGTTTCTGCTCATTTGAAAGTCTACGGCGGCGAGCGTCTTCAAAAAATTTGAGTCAGGCCTTTCAGGAATAATTGTTTTATACAAAGGGTGGCTGCATTTAGACCTTACTTCACAATTGTCAATTTTTTTAAAAAAATGATTGATTTATTTTTGTTAGCTGAGGGTATCAAAGAACATAGAGCAAAGGTGGCTATACAGAGTTGGGTCACATATTGGCTATGATCTCACAAAGTGGCAGAACAGGCTTGAGAGACTAAATGGCCTCTTCCTGTTCCAATGTTCCGGCTGTTTCATTTGGTTTGGGAATTCTGAACAACACAGCATAAACGTAACATCAGGGCTAGGCCGATCTTGGGCACCGTCAGGAAGCAGCGTTGTACACAGTGTGACGGAAATCTGGAACTCTGACATCCAAAAAGGTTAAATTTCAATTGAAAGTTTCAGAACTGAGAGACTGGTAGATTTTCATTTGGCAAAATGAAGCAATATGGAATCAGGGCAGGTCAATGGAGTTCGGATTCAGTTTGTCCGTTATCTCAGTTAAAGGTAGAATAAGCTTAAGGAGCTGTAAGGCCTCCCATGATACAGAAACACCAGTTTGTGTGTGTCTGAGCAGTTTGCCTTCCTGCCATTACCTGTTCAATTGATTCAGTGATCCACTGGGGTTTAAATGAACAGAGAACAGTAAAATAATGTGAGAATTCATAGTGATAAGGAGATAGAGCCTTACAGTCATTACAAATGAGGGGGGCGTTCCATCAATAGTACTTAATCATCATCCATGAGTAATTCCTTCAATCTATATAAATATCATACTGAACAACAGTTAGATTGTCCTATTCCTATTAATAAAATATAATACTTGAGGCATTTGGAGCCTGAAGAGCATATGAAGCAGACACAGGGCACACAGTAATTCCATCAGAATTATAAAGCAATCAAATAGAGACGAAATAACATCTAAAATCCAGGTTCACCTATTTTAGTTCTACTGTGAAAATTTGGCCCAATATAATTTAAAAAATTAATATAACGAAAAGCATCATATTAAGTTGTCAAAACATAGTCTTTGAAATTAACCTCGAGCTACAGCTTTGAGAGGTTGACTGAGCTCGGTCTCTTTTCATTGGAGAAAAGGAGGAGGAGAGGGGACCTAATTGAGGTATACAAGATAATGAGAGGCATAGATAGAGTTGAAAGCCAGAGACTATTTCCCAGGGCAGAAATGGCTAGCACGACGGGTCATAGTTTTAAGCTGGTTGGTGGAAAGTATAGAGGGGATGTCAGAGGCAGGTTCTTTACGCAGAGAGTTGTGAGAGCATGGAATGCGTTGCCAGCAGCAGTTGTGGAAGCAAGGTCATTGGGGTCATTTAAGAGACTGCTGGACATGTATATGGTCACAGAAATTTGAGGGTGCATACATGAGGATCAATGGTCGGCACAACATTGTGGGCTGAAGGGCCTGTTCTGTGCTGTACTGTTCTATGTTCTATGTTCTACAGGGAAAATTTGGCAATATTCTACAGTGGTGTATGAATAATATGTTTTCCAGGAGCAAAGCAGAGTCCTCCCACTGAAATACTAATGCACACCTTTTTTTTTATCTTTTGTGAATAAAGGCAAAAGTCTATGGTATTTGCATGCAAGAGAAAACACCCTGACCTCTGTATCGTACACACATTGTTTGTGCATCTTATATCATTAAAAAACAAATACTTTATTCTTCCTGTAATTTAAGGTATTATAACGGGCACCCTTGCATTTAGTCTTCACATCGTCAACTTTTTCACTCCTCACCAGTGATTTCTTTGCTGACATTTACAGTAGCATGTAGATGTCCTTTGGTTTCCTACTAATCGGAAACAAAGGCACCAAATGACATGAATCAGTTTCAATTGTGGGTTGACTGTTGATCACAAGTTTTATTGACCATAACTGATATGTGTCAGAGTCGTCAGTTCATCTTATGTCCGTTGAGATTATCGTGGGTTTCATATCACATTGATGTTGCCAATTGAAAATACTATTGTATCTGAGCCCGAGTACATACTGAGTTAATTTGGTTACATTGCTTTATTTTAAAGTTCTGTCTTTCTCAGTTTGAAGAGATTAAAGCAAGACATCATCACCTTGAAACCTCTATGTGATGTACACGCTTCACAAATAATGTTCATTAAAACATTCAAATAGGCCGGCTCCATCATTCAATTGGATTATTGATGATCCCAGCTCAACTTCATCTTCCCATGCTTTGCTCTAAATTCCTTCAAAACCTCACTGAACAAAAGAAAACTATCAGAAAATTTATACAGAGATAGTAGGAACTGCCGATGCTGGAGAATCTGCTGTGTTCATTCAGCTTCACACCATGTTATCAGAAAATTTGAAATGATGCACAAACACAGCCTTCTGGAGAGAATTTCAGATTTCCCCTGTCTTCTGTAGAGACAGCTGCTCCTGCTCAGCTTGGGTTCCAATATTAAGTATTAATCTTTTGTTCTGGATTCACCCCAAGAGGAAACAGTTCCTCTATATTTATCCTAATGAATCTATTCATCATGTTAAATATTTTGTTGAGATCAATGTGGACCATCTAAACTGAAGAGATAAGCTATGTCCAGACAACCGGTCTCCATAACTTAACTCTTTAAGCCCTGCTATCATTCTGGTGAATCTACAATTTACCTCCTCAAAAGGCCTTCTCTGAGGCATGCTGACCAAAACTGAACATTGAATTCCAGATGCAGTCTGGCCAAGCTTCATGAATTTGAACTGCCTTGAGATAAAAGCAATCTTTTCTACTTGAAATCTATCCTGTAATGGTCTGTTTGTCTTGACACACCAATCTTTTAAAGCTCCTGGTCTCATCATTAAGGAGATCGGCCTCAGACTTGTCCACATTGCGATGCTTTGACCCATTCCCCTTCTTTTTGTTTCTGCGCTGTATCCTCCTGACTTTTGAAGAGATAACTCGGTGAAAATGCAGAATTTCCTATTGACAGCTTTGTTTTTTCAAATATTATTGAAATTACAACTTCTCCCTGGCATACAGTCCTTCACGGTAAACTCAGCCGGTACAAGAATCGGACTCACACTATTGGTATCATTTTGCATCCCAAACCAGCAATCCAGCCAACTCAGCTAACCAACCAAGTATATGCTGAAATATTTCAAGTTGAATGTTATGGAAAGTGCATTAGAATTCAACTTTCCTCCTTACAACATATTCCGCTCTGAGGCATCTCAGAGAGCAATTTCCGTACTATTAGTATTTACTGCATACATACCATGCCAAACGTACAACCTTCGGGAATCTATGTCGTTTTGGCCACTAGGGTAGAATAGCTAAATGGCTATGGTGATCCTTCCCCAGTACCATCTTTATTTTATATCCACCAAAGGCTCAGGCAGTACAAAAACTGTCTGGTTTGGAATTGAATGACACAGACCAGTCTGTGATATGTTATCTGATCGAAGTGATGAAGAAGACATTACTAGTAATCTCTGCATGCCAGATTAAAGGAAGGAATGGGAATCAGAGCTACCCACAACCGCTGCTCATAAGTAATATCTCTTTTCAAAAGGTTGCTATGCACAGTCACTCGGAGATATCAAGAGCTGCAGATGTTGGAGTCAGAGTCAACACAGTGTGGAGCTGGAGGAACATGACAGGTCGGGCAGCATAAGAGGAGCAGAAAAATTGACGTTTCAGATTTACAGCCCTGATAGAATGTATGGTCACTACTCGGTGCCCTGTGATGCTCCCACTGAGAACAAGTCAATTCTTGGTCTCATGACACTCCTGCAAATAGTGGGTGCTCAATTGGAGAACCAAATCCTGGCAGCTGGTGTTCTTTCTCAAATGTTGGCCTCATATAAGATGTGTGAAAGATATGTGAGCCCTCCGATGTTTGCTGGATGATTGTGCATTCTGCTACATTCAAATACCATGCCTCTTAACCTTAATCTTGAATAACTTATACAAAGGGATAATGCAATGATGCACATTAGTATTTAAGACTGCAGACTCAGCTTTACTCGTGAAAAAATACATTGCTCATACTTTGCAGTACTGCCTCATTTTAGCTTGTAATTTAATTGTAAAAGGCTACGTTTTGACTAATCATCGTTTCTTAACATAGAACTTCTATTTCACTCCACAAGAAAGGATCTTCAATGCAGCTGAAAGCTGGGTGAACTTCGCTTTGAAATGGTATTATTTCTCTGTCATTTGATAGTGATTGGTTCATCATGAACCACAGCTCTGGTAAATGCCAGTGTCTTCAGTCAGGGAAAAGGATTGGTTTTGTGCCTTCATACATGTGTTCCAATATGGTTATGAAATGCAATTGCGATATTAAAAAGAAACATCCACCAGCTCTGACTATTGGATGTCACAGTCATTCAAATTCACTCACAAGTAATTGGCTACAGCCAGTCATCAAGCATCAATGGGCAGGAGTCTCTTGCTTCTGTCAGGGAGGATCATTCACTCTTCAAACACCAATAAAACATGTCACTCAATGATACAAACTCATCTGATGTTTGTCTGATAGTTCAATAGAATAAAGCACTTTGTTTTCTTTGCCAGAAATTCTTCACTGAACTAGAACCCACATTAACCATCAGGATTGTGAGAGTGTGGGGTAGAAATTACATGTAATTCATTCATTTTATTACAGCATCTGGTACTTTCATAACTTTTCTTTCCACTGGTAGATAGGTCAACACATTGAAATATCAAGCACTACTCTGGTTTGATAAGCTCCAGGCTTCTGGAAATAATAATAAATACAGATAAAATAAGGCCAGCCTCCTCCTCCCATCCAATCGCCACTCCAAATACAATGAGCATCTCTGTATTTTAGATCATAGGAGGACTCTGTAAAGCTGCACCTACTCATCCAAATTACACTTAACTGCTCGATGTACCCCACATTATTAAAAAGCACCTAATTTGTATTATCATGACTTCTGCAAAGTGAAGCATGGTGTTTAGTTATTAAATATGGTTGTAATCTCATCATTTTTCTAAATGAAATTATACTATGTCCAATATTATACAAGCCACTGGAGAATCCTCATGCAACAGAATTCCTCTTCTTTCGTTTTTAAAAAGATGAACAATACATAGTGCCTTATAGTGCATCAAACATTTCAGGAATAGATTGTAAAATTTGAAAGTTACGAATATTAGCTTCAAATCACACAGAAGAATGAGCTGTTGAGAAAATATAACTGGAGCCAACTCTCCGACAGAAATCCACAAATAACTTGCCTTTATATAATCTCTCTCTGAGCTTCAGGACATCTCCAAAGCATTTTTTTCAGCCAAATAAGTACAATATTTGGTGAAGGCCAAACCTTAACTTAATTTCTCACCCAATAAAAAGTACCTCTGACATTGCAGCACTCCTTCAATACTGCAGTGAAACGTGCTCATATCTCTAGAAAGTGACTGAATCCACAACCTTTTGACTCAATGGTGATATTTCTACTAAGCCAATACAGTAACAATGGAATCTGTCATGTACCTTCACATCACAGCTATTTCTTTTCTCCGTGACTTCATCTTGATTGGCAGCTTGTAAAAGTCAGCACCATGCAATACTAGCATAGTAAGTGGCTCCCTACACTCAGAATAGAGAATCTCGAATGAGGATGCAAGTAGATGCCTTAAAGTGGATGCTCCAACTGGAATCTACAAGATACAGTGCAGTAACGCAACAACATTTCTTCAAAGGTTTCTCCAGAACCCACAACATCTACCAACCAGCAGGGCAAGGACAGCAGGCACATGGGGGCATCACTTCTCAGTTTCCCTCCAATCTTCGGATGTACACACAATCCTGACATGAAAATGTTGCCATTCCATCATCTTTACTGATTGAGAATTCTGCAGCTCCCTCCTTATCATCGCTTTGGGAATACTGTGGTTTTGGAAGGCAGCTCAGGAGCATCTGCTCATGAGCAATTAATGATGCCCACATTCAAGAAATAAATAATATTTTAAAAAGAGGCATTCAGAATGAATCACCTCTCTTGCCACCTACTTTGCCAATAGTGTTTCGAGGGCAACCCAAGCAGCACAATGAAAGCAAGATGCTCTGAGGCAGGAGGAATGAAGTAGTTTAAAATGGGAAATATTTGCAGTGGTGCAGAGAAAAGACTGGGAAGTGGGGCAGATCAGAAATCTCTTTCCGCCAGTCAACCCAGGCATAATGGATTGAATGGACTCATTCTGTGCTGTACAATTTAATGATTTTAACCATTGTGGGAAGTGGATGGCAAAGCACAAAGCCATCTATACAAAGTCTAAGTGCTTCAACAAGCAGCTAGGCTGCCACATTACTTTCTGATTTATTGTGCAATTCCATTTCTTTGGTTTAATAGCTTTTTTAAAAAATAAATCTGTATGTACTTACAATGTGTTCTGCAAAACCCACAGCAATTGCTATTCTCCTTCCTTGAAGTTATAAGCAGTTTTACGACAAGGTACGAGAGGCAAGCAAAATCAATAAGGCCATACAAAGCAACCAATTCTGTTCAGGCCAGCATTCATTTCCTCAATCTGAATACACCTTTTACTTTCCCTCACCATGATACAGTACATTCCACATGCACCCACAAAAAAACTATTCATTTCCTGAGTTAGATGCTATAACACTTAAAAGACACTTAGAATCGTACATGAACAGGAAAGATTTGGAGAGTTATGGACCAGGAGCAGGCAGGTGGGACTAGTTTAGCTCGAAAATATGTTTGGCACGGGCTGGTTTGACTGAAGAATCTGTTTCCATGCTGTATGATTCTATGACTCTGTTTCTCAAGCAGTTCTCAGAAATATTATAAAAAGATTGAATCTAAAATGAGAAGAACAAAAGGTACTCATATACTCCTTTTTCCTCTCTCCAAGTTTAATAAGTGACACCCAGAAAAAAACAGTCACAACTTTGGCTATTTGATCTGAGCTTACAAGCTAAGAGATTCTGGACAGCAGCAGGAAGAGGGGTCAACCTATGTGCAGTTGGATGATGGATGTTAGAACGGAATATAGGAACATGTCATTTGAGAGCAACAGAAAGCCATTCAGCCCTTTAACTCTGCTCCACCATTCAGTGGCTGATCTGCTTGTGGACTCAAGCCCCTCTGTCCCTTTTCCCCAAGCCTTCGTCTCCCACATCTATCAAAAAACCATCTAACTCAACCTAGAATAAAGTCAATGGTACAGCCGCCAATACTTTTTGGGGAAGAGAATTCCACAGACCCATACCCCTCTGATGGAAATCCTCCTCGTCTCCATCATAGAAAGAAGACCTCCTGTTCTTAAATTGTACCCCCTTTTTTGAGATTCCCTCACAAGAGGAAACATTTTCCCTGTACACAATGTATCAAGTCCCCTCAGGATTTTATATATTGCCATAGGGTCAATTCTCATTCTTCTAAGTTCCAACCGGTACAGATCCGATCATTCCTCACAGGAGAACCCTATCTTCCCAGGAACAGGTCACAGAGTGGTGTCACAGAATGGCTGCCAACAAACCACAACCGATGTATGAGGGTGGCATAAGACAGACAGAATTGGCACACCATGACAGCAGGTCTCCTGGCAGGAGCGGCTACAAGCAGCAGCTTAATAAGAAGGTGCACTCACAATCTACTGGCAAGTTTCTGAAAATTTGCTCTGAGTGAGTGAATGAGAGCAGGCTGCACAGTGTGGTGTTTACACCATTTTCCTTTCACTCACTATACAGATCAATCATTGGATATTAGCTGCAGCTCAGTGGGTTTCACTCCAACCGTTAAGACAGAATGTCATTGTTCAAGTCAGGATCGAGAGACCTGAGAAGAAAATCTCGGCTAACATACCCAGTGCTCCATTGTTGGAGGTGCTGACCTTTGGATGATACCATTCGAACCAACACTCTACCCTTGGAAATTGTGGCTTCAGGTGTCTAGTTGTTAAATACTCGTATTCCCTCTCAGGTAATATAATGCCTCTGTTGTCAAGCAGAGTTATCCTGGTGTTTTGGTCAATACTAAGCTCTGAACTGATATTACTGAAGGGGTTTTCTGGTCACTGTGATGTTGCCGTTTGTGAGATCTCACTGTGCACAAATGGACTGCCATGTTTCCACATTACGACAGTGACTCCAATTCTCAACTATTCTCTTGGCCAGAAGTTGTTTGGGATATCCTAAAGCTGTGAAATGCACAATGTTAAGAAAGAAAGCCTTCTCTTTCTTCCCTTTCATGACCTCAGGACATTCCAAAGCACTTTACAGCCAATGAAGTATTTTGGCAGTAATCAGTTGGTAATACAGAACTTGAAAAATATACATTTTGTTTATTCTTTTCATCTTGCACTTATTGGGGCAATTTGCAAGAAGTGAAGGGAAAAGCTGTACACAAAGAGAGTGCTGATTCATTTGGAAGTGGAACCACATCAATATTTAGGAACAGGTACAGCAAATGGTTGAAGTAAAGATGAATAAAGCAATTACAGTGGACTCTGAGGTGTTTCCACAGGGAAAACACCAGGACTCACTTCTTATTTACTATAATAGTTGATCCTTTCACATTGTATTTGATGTGAATTGTCCTGTTAAGTGCAAGTTGAAAAACTGGAGCAATATATGCCTTTTCTCAGCAGTATTCATATTTTGGAAGTGTAGTCACTATTGCAATGTCAGGAAATGCAGCAGTCAATTTAGGCACAGCAAGCTGCTACAGTTAACAAAGCAATAGCGAGAAAAATTCATTCCCTCCACCAGTGATGGGAAGTAGCAGCTGTGCACATCATCTACAAAATCCCCTGCATAAATTCACCAAGGCTCTTTAGAAACCAACACTTTCATAAATACTACCATCTAGAAGGATAAGGGCAGCAAATTTATGGGAATACCACCACCTGCAAGTTGCCCTCCAAGCCATGGTTCAAGAAGGCAGCTCACCAACACCTTGTCAAGGGCAGCTATGAGTGGGCAATAAATACTGGCCAGCCAGCAGCAGCTCCATTCTAAGAATGAATACAAAAAAACCCCAGGTAATTTATTCAGTGCCAGTTCTTCCTTTCTTTAATGACTATTTAAAGTCTCTATTGATGGTATAACTAAAGCAGCACAAGCCCTTGTTTCCAACTGCTGCATCAAACACATAGAGTTCAAAACGTGCAACCAGAATTAATGACTGAACAGGCAGCCAAGTCAATATTTAGGAATAGGTTAAGCAAGTGGTCAAAGTAAGGATGAATAAAGCATTCACTGGAACAGAGTGGGCACATGGGATTAAGACTCATGTCCACGTAGAGGGTAAAATCTTTATACAAAAACGTTGGTTAGAGTGAGTGGCAACTGTTTGCCTTTATTCACGTCTTTAATGGATTCTAAGGCATGTCTCAGAAACTGATACTGCAATAACAAGTAGATAGTAGCAAGGGGAAGAGGTAGGTTTTCATCAGACTGATGTTCTATGTCATGAGCGAACTTCTGGAAGAGCTTTACATTCTACTTCAATATTCAAAGGGGAGATCAAAACCTCTCCAAAGTAATGCCACTGATTATATCAAATGATTATATCAAATATCACAAGGTATATACACACACACACACACACACACACACACACACACACACACACACACAGTATCCATATTGTAATTTCCACGTCATTTTCATTGTGATTGTGTTGAAGGTCAAAAGGCATGGAATTGTCACAGCAAACCTCAAACTGCTGAAGTCTGGCAGAAATCCAAGAATCATCCCAACTGAAATAAAATGCACCTTTCAATCTGTGAAGACATGTCACAGCACAGGAGTTGACATAGGTGCAGTTGGAATTTTGAGTTTTATCATTAAGAGAATAAAAATGTCTCATCATTTTAATTTGTCAATCACTGTATCCGATTTCTATCAGTCACTGCGCGCATTTCCCTCAGTCACTGCATCTCATTTCACTCATTCACTGCATCCCATTTCACGCAGTCGCTGCTTCCCATTCCACTCAGTCACTGCATCCCATTTCCCTCAGTCACTGCATCCCATCGACCTCAGTCACTGCATCCCATTGTCCTCAGTCACTGCATCCCATTTCACTCAGTCACTGCATCCCATTTCACTCAGTCACTGCATCCCATTTCATTCAGTCAGTGCGTCACATTTCACTCAGGCACTGTATCCCATTTCCCTAAGTTACTGCACCCCAAGCCCGCTCGGGCACTGCATCCCTATTAACTCAGTCACTCCTTCCCAGTACCTCCGTCACTGCATCCCATTTCACTCAGTCACTGCTTCCATTTCCATCAGTCACTGCATCCCATTACCCTCAGTCCCAGCAGCCATTTCCCACAGACACTGCATTTCATTTCCACCAGACACTGCATCTTATTTCCACCAGTCACTGCATCCCATTTCATTCCCCACTGCATCTCATTTCACGCAGTCACTGCATCGCATTTCACTCAGTCACTGCATCCCATTCCACTCAGTCACTGCATCCCATTTCACTCAGTCAGTGCATCACATTTCCCTCAGTCACTGCATCCTATTTCCTCAGTCAATGCATCTCCTTTCCACAGTCACGGCAATTCCATTTCACTCAGTCACTGCGTCCCATTTCACTCAGTCACTGCGTCCCATTTCCATCAGTCACTGCATCCCATTTCCCACTGTCACTGCATCCCATTTCACTCAGCCACTGCATCCCAGTTCACATAGTCACCGCATCCCAGTTCACACAGTCACCACATCCCAGTACACAAAGTCACCGCATCCCATTTCCTTCAGCCACTGCGTCCCATTTCACTCAGTCACTGCATCCCATTGTCCTCAGTCACTGCATCCCATTTCCCAGTCACTGCATCCCATTTCCCTCAGTCACTGCATCCCATTTCACTCAGCCACTGCATCCCAGTTCACATAGTCACCGCATCCCAGTTCACACAGTCACCACATCCCAGTACACAAAGTCACCGCATCCCATTTCCTTGAGTCACTGCATCCCAGTTCCAACAATCACTGTATCCGATTTCTATCAGTCACTGCATCCATTTCCATCAGTCACTGCATCCCATTACCCTCAGTCGCAGCATCCCATTTCCCACAGACACTGCATTTCCTTTCCCTTCGTCACTGCATCTCATTTCCACCAGTCACTGCATCCCATTTCACTCCGCACTGCATCCCATTTCACTCAGCCACTGCATCCCATTTCACTCAGCCACTGCATCCCAGTTCACATAGTCACCGCATCCCAGTTCACACAGTCACCACATCCCAGTTCACACAGTCACCGCATCCCACTTCCGTCAGTCATTGCATCCCAGTTCCATCAGTCACTGTATCCGATTTCTATCAGTCACTGCGCGCATTTCACTCAATCACTGCATCTCATTTCACTCATTCACTGCATCCCATTTCACGCAGTCACTGCATCCCATTTCACTCAGTCACTGCACCCCAAGCCCACTCGGGCACTGCATCCCTATAAACTCAGTCACTCCTTCCCAGTACCTCAGTCACTGCATCGCATTTCACTCAGTCACTGCATCCCATTTCACTCAGTCACTGCATCCATTTCCATCAGTCAGTACATCCCATTACCCTCAGTCACTGCATCCCATTACCCTCAGTCGCAGTATCCCATTTCCCACAGACACTGCAGTTCCTTTCCCTTAGTCATTGCATCTCATTTCCACCAGTCACTGCATCCCATTTCACGCCCCACTGCATCCCATTTCACTCAGTCACTGCATCTCATTTCACTCATTCACTGCATCCCATTTCACTCAGTCACTGCATCCCATTTCATTCAGTCAGTGCGTCACATTTCACTCAGGCACTGTATCCCATTTCCCTAAGTTACTGCACCCCAAGCCCGCTCGGGCACTGCATCCCTATTAACTCAGTCACTCCTTCCCAGTACCTCGGTCACTGCATCCCATTTCACTCAGTCACTGCTTCCATTTCCATCAGTCACTGCATCCCATTACCCTCAGTCCCAGCAGCCATTTCCCACAGACACTGCATTTCATTTCCACCAGACACTGCATCTTATTTCCACCAGTCACTGCATCCCATTTCATTCCCCACTGCATCCCATTCCACTCAGTCACTGCATCCCATTCCACTCAGTCACTGCATCCCATTTCACTCAGTCAGTGCATCACATTTCCCTCAGTCACTGCATCCTATTTCCTCAGTCAATGCATCTCCTTTCCACAGTCACGGCAATTCCATTTCACTCAGTCACTGCGTCCCATTTCACTCAGCCACTGCGTCCCATTTCACTCAGTCACTGCGTCCCATTTCCATCAGTCACTGCATCCCATTTCCCACTGTCACTGCATCCCATTTCCCAGTCACTGCATCCCATTTCCCTCAGTCACTGCATCCCATTTCCCTCAGTCACTGCATCCCATTGCCCTCAGTCATTGCATCCCATTGTCCTCAGTCACTGCATCCCATTTCACTCTGTCACTGCATCCCATTTCACTCAGTCACTGCATCCCATTACCCTCAGTCACTGCATCCCATTAACTTCAGTCGCAGGATCCCATTTCAAACAGACACTGCATCCCATTTCCGTCAGTCACTGCATCCCATTTCCCACAGTCACTGCATACCATTTCCATCAGTCACTGCATCCCATTTCCCTCAGTCACTGCATCCCATTTCCCTCAGTCACTGCATCCCACTTCCCTCAGTCAGTGCATCCCATTTCAATCAGTCACTGCATCCCATTTCACTCAGTCACTGCATCCCATTTCGCTCAGACACTGCATCCCATTTCCGTCAGTCACTCCATCCCATTTCGCTCAGACACTGCATCCCATTTTCGTCAGTCACTCCATCCCATTTCCCTCAGTCGCAGCATCCTATATCCGACAGACACTGCATTTCCATTCCTTAAGTCACTGCATCGCATTTCACTCAGTCACTGCACCCCAAGCCCGCTCGGGCACTGCATCTCTATTAGCTCAGTCACTCCTTCCCAGTACCTCAGTCACTGCATCCCATTACCCTCAGTCACTGCATCCCATTACCCTCAGTCACTGCATCCCATTTCCCACAGACACTGCATTTCCTTTCCCTGAGTCACTGCATCTCATTTCCACCAGTCACTGCATCCCATTTCACTCCCCACTGCATCCCATTTCACTCAGCCACTGCATCCCATTTCACTCAGCCACTGCATCCCAGTTCACAAAGTCACCGCATCCCAGTTCCGTCAGTCACTGCATCCCAGTTCCATCAGTCACTGTATCCGATTTCTATCAGTCACTGCGCGCATTTCACTCATTCACTGCATCCCATTTCACTCCCCACTGCATCTCATTCCACTCAGTCACTGCATCCCATTCCACTCAGTCACTGCATCCCATTCCACTCAGTCACTGCATCCCATTCCACTCAGGCACTGTATCCCATTTCCCTAAGTCACTGCACTCCAAGCCTGCTCGGGCACTGCATCCCTCTTAATTCAAACACTCCTTCCCAGTACCTGAGTCACTGCATCGCATTTCACTCAGCCACTGCATCCCAGTACACACAGTCACCGTGTCCCAGTTCACACAGCCCCTGCATTCCATTTCAAACAGTCACTGCATCTCATTTCACACATTCAATGCTTCACATTCCACTCAGTCACTGCTTCCCATTTCCCACAATCAGTGCATCTCCTTTCCTCAGTCACTGCATCCCATTTCACTCAGTTACTGCAGGCCATTTCTCTCAGTCACTGCATCCCATGACCATCAGTCACTACATCCCATTACCCTCAGTCACTGCATCACAGTACGCTCAGTAACAGCATCCCATTTCAATCAGTCACTGCATCCCATTTCCCTCAGTCACTGCATCCCATTGCCCTCAGTCACTGCATCCCATTGTCCTCAGTCACTGCATCCCATTTCACTCAGTCACTGCATCCCATTTCACTCAGTCACTGCATCCCATTTCACTCAGCCACTGCATCCCATTTCACTCAGCCACTGCATCCCAGTTCACATAGTCACCGCATCCCAGTTCACACAGTCACCACATCCCAGTACACAAAGTCACCGCATCCCATTTCCTTCAGTCACTGCATCCCAGTTCCATCAATCACTGTATCCGATTTCTATCAGTCACTGCGCGCATTTCCCTCAGTCACTGCATCTCATTTCACTCATTCACTGCATCCCATTTCACGCAGTCACTGCTTCCCATTCCACTCAGTCACTGCATCCCATTACCCTCAGTCACTGCATCCCATTAACTTCAGTCGCAGGATCCCATTTCAAACAGACACTGCATCCCATCTCCGTCAGTCACTGCATCCCATTTCCCTCAGTCACTGCATACCATTTCCATCAGACACTGCATCTCATTTCACTCAGTCACTGCATCCCATTTCCGTCAGTCACTGCATCCCTATTAACTCAGTCACTCCTTCCCAGTACCTCAGTCACTGCATCGCATTTCACTCAGTCACTGCATCCCATTTCACTCAGTCACTGCATCCATTTCCATCAGTCACTGCATCCCATTACCCTCAGTCGCAGCATCCCATTTCCCACAGACACTGCATTTCCTTTCCCTTCGTCACTGCATCTCATTTCCACCAGTCACTGCATCCCATTTCACTCCGCACTGCATCCCATTTCACTCAGCCACTGCATCCCATTTCACTCAGCCACTGCATCCCAGTTCACATAGTCACCGCATCCCAGTTCACACAGTCACCACATCCCAGTTCACACAGTCAGCGCATCCCACTTCCGTCAGTCATTGCATCCCAGTTCCATCAGTCACTGTATCCGATTTCTATCAGTCACTGCGCGCATTTCACTCAATCACTGCATCTCATTTCACTCATTCACTGCATCCCATTTCACGCAGTCACTGCATCCCATTTCACTCAGTCACTGCACCCCAAGCCCACTCGGGCACTGCATCCCTATAAACTCAGTCACTCCTTCCCAGTACCTCAGTCACTGCATCGCATTTCACTCAGTCACTGCATCCCATTTCACTCAGTCACTGCATCCATTTCCATCAGTCAGTACATCCCATTACCCTCAGTCACTGCATCCCATTACCCTCAGTCGCAGTATCCCATTTCCCACAGACACTGCAGTTCCTTTCCCTTAGTCATTGCATCTCATTTCCACCAGTCACTGCATCCCATTTCACGCCCCACTGCATCCCATTTCACTCAGTCACTGCATCTCATTTCACTCATTCACTGCATCCCATTTCACTCAGTCACTGCATCCCATTTCATTCAGTCAGTGCGTCACATTTCACTCAGGCACTGTATCCCATTTCCCTCAGTTACTGCACCCCAAGCCCGCTCGGGCACTGCATCCCTATTAACTCAGTCACTCCTTCCCAGTACCTCGGTCACTGCATCCCATTTCACTCAGTCACTGCTTCCATTTCCATCAGTCACTGCATCCCATTACCCTCAGTCCCAGCAGCCATTTCCCACAGACACTGCATTTCATTTCCACCAGACACTGCATCTTATTTCCACCAGTCACTGCATCCCATTTCATTCCCCACTGCATCCCATTCCACTCAGTCACTGCATCCCATTCCACTCAGTCACTGCATCCCATTTCACTCAGTCAGTGCATCACATTTCCCTCAGTCACTGCATCCTATTTCCTCAGTCAATGCATCTCCTTTCCACAGTCACGGCAATTCCATTTCACTCAGTCACTGCGTCCCATTTCACTCAGCCACTGCGTCCCATTTCACTCAGTCACTGCGTCCCATTTCCATCAGTCACTGCATCCCATTTCCCACTGTCACTGCATCCCATTTCCCAGTCACTGCATCCCATTTCCCTCAGTCACTGCATCCCATTTCCCTCAGTCACTGCATCCCATTGCCCTCAGTCATTGCATCCCATTGTCCTCAGTCACTGCATCCCATTTCACTCTGTCACTGCATCCCATTTCACTCAGTCACTGCATCCCATTACCCTCAGTCACTGCATCCCATTAACTTCAGTCGCAGGATCCCATTTCAAACAGACACTGCATCCCATTTCCGTCAGTCACTGCATCCCATTTCCCACAGTCACTGCATACCATTTCCATCAGTCACTGCATCCCATTTCCCTCAGTCACTGCATCCCATTTCCCTCAGTCACTGCATCCCACTTCCCTCAGTCAGTGCATCCCATTTCAATCAGTCACTGCATCCCATTTCACTCAGTCACTGCATCCCATTTCGCTCAGACACTGCATCCCATTTCCGTCAGTCACTCCATCCCATTTCGCTCAGACACTGCATCCCATTTTCGTCAGTCACTCCATCCCATTTCCCTCAGTCGCAGCATCCTATATCCGACAGACACTGCATTTCCATTCCTTAAGTCACTGCATCGCATTTCACTCAGTCACTGCACCCCAAGCCCGCTCGGGCACTGCATCTCTATTAGCTCAGTCACTCCTTCCCAGTACCTCAGTCACTGCATCCCATTACCCTCAGTCACTGCATCCCATTACCCTCAGTCACTGCATCCCATTTCCCACAGACACTGCATTTCCTTTCCCTGAGTCACTGCATCTCATTTCCACCAGTCACTGCATCCCATTTCACTCCCCACTGCATCCCATTTCACTCAGCCACTGCATCCCATTTCACTCAGCCACTGCATCCCAGTTCACAAAGTCACCGCATCCCAGTTCCGTCAGTCACTGCATCCCAGTTCCATCAGTCACTGTATCCGATTTCTATCAGTCACTGCGCGCATTTCACTCATTCACTGCATCCCATTTCACTCCCCACTGCATCTCATTCCACTCAGTCACTGCATCCCATTCCACTCAGTCACTGCATCCCATTCCACTCAGTCACTGCATCCCATTCCACTCAGGCACTGTATCCCATTTCCCTAAGTCACTGCACTCCAAGCCTGCTCGGGCACTGCATCCCTCTTAATTCAAACACTCCTTCCCAGTACCTGAGTCACTGCATCGCATTTCACTCAGCCACTGCATCCCAGTACACACAGTCACCGTGTCCCAGTTCACACAGCCCCTGCATTCCATTTCAAACAGTCACTGCATCTCATTTCACACATTCAATGCTTCACATTCCACTCAGTCACTGCTTCCCATTTCCCACAATCAGTGCATCTCCTTTCCTCAGTCACTGCATCCCATTTCACTCAGTTACTGCAGGCCATTTCTCTCAGTCACTGCATCCCATGACCATCAGTCACTACATCCCATTACCCTCAGTCACTGCATCACAGTACGCTCAGTAACAGCATCCCATTTCAATCAGTCACTGCATCCCATTTCCCTCAGTCACTGCATCCCATTGCCCTCAGTCACTGCATCCCATTGTCCTCAGTCACTGCATCCCATTTCACTCAGTCACTGCATCCCATTTCACTCAGTCACTGCATCCCATTTCACTCAGCCACTGCATCCCATTTCACTCAGCCACTGCATCCCAGTTCACACAGTCACCGCATCCCAGTTCACACAGTCACCACATCCCAGTACACAAAGTCACCGCATCCCATTTCCTTCAGTCACTGCATCCCAGTTCCATCAATCACTGTATCCGATTTCTATCAGTCACTGCGCGCATTTCCCTCAGTCACTGCATCTCATTTCACTCATTCACTGCATCCCATTTCACGCAGTCACTGCTTCCCATTCCACTCAGTCACTGCATCCCATTACCCTCAGTCACTGCATCCCATTAACTTCAGTCGCAGGATCCCATTTCAAACAGACACTGCATCCCATCTCCGTCAGTCACTGCATCCCATTTCCCTCAGTCACTGCATACCATTTCCATCAGACACTGCATCTCATTTCACTCAGTCACTGCATCCCATTTCCGTCAGTCACTGCATCCCTATTAACTCAGTCACTCCTTCCCAGTACCTCAGTCACTGCATCGCATTTCACTCAGTCACTGCATCCCATTTCACTCAGTCACTGCATCCATTTCCATCAGTCACTGCATCCCATTACCCTCAGTCGCAGCATCCCATTTCCCACAGACACTGCATTTCCTTTCCCTTCGTCACTGCATCTCATTTCCACCAGTCACAGCATCCCATTTCACTCCGCACTGCATCCCATTTCACTCAGCCACTGCATCCCATTTCACTCAGCCACTGCATCCCAGTTCACATAGTCACCGCATCCCAGTTCACACAGTCACCACATCCCAGTTCACACAGTCAGCGCATCCCACTTCCGTCAGTCATTGCATCCCAGTTCCATCAGTCACTGTATCCGATTTCTATCAGTCACTGCGCGCATTTCACTCAATCACTGCATCTCATTTCACTCATTCACTGCATCCCATTTCACGCAGTCACTGCATCCCATTTCACTCAGTCACTGCACCCCAAGCCCACTCGGGCACTGCATCCCTATAAACTCAGTCACTCCTTCCCAGTACCTCAGTCACTGTATCGCATTTCACTCAGTCACTGCATCCCATTTCACTCAGTCACTGCATCCATTTCCATCAGTCAGTACATCCCATTACCCTCAGTCACTGCATCCCATTACCCTCAGTCGCAGTATCCCATTTCCCACAGACACTGCAGTTCCTTTCCCTTAGTCATCGCATCTCATTTCCACCAGTCACTGCATCCCATTTCACGCCCCACTGCATCCCATTTCACTCAGTCACTGCATCTCATTTCACTCATTCACTGCATCCCATTTCACGCAGTCACTGCATCGCATTTCACTCAGTCACTGCATCCCATTTCACTCAGTCACTGCATCCCATTTCATTCAGTCAGTGCGTCACATTTCACTCAGGCACTGTATCCCATTTCCCTAAGTTACTGCACCCCAAGCCCGCTCGGGCACTGCATCCCTATTAACTCAGTCACTCCTTCCCAGTACCTCCGTCACTGCATCCCATTTCACTCAGTCACTGCTTCCATTTCCATCAGTCACTGCATCCCATTACCCTCAGTCCCAGCAGCCATTTCCCACAGACACTGCATTTCATTTCCACCAGACACTGCATCTTATTTCCACCAGTCACTGCATCCCATTTCATTCCCCACTGCATCTCATTTCACGCAGTCACTGCATCGCATTTCACTCAGTCACTGCATCCCATTTCACTCAGTCACTGCATCCCATTCCACTCAGTCACTGCATCCCATTCCACACAGTCACTGCATCCCATTTCACTCAGTCAGTGCATCACATTTCCCTCAGTCACTGCATCCTATTTCCTCAGTCAATGCATCTCCTTTCCACAGTCACGGCAATTCCATTTCACTCAGTCACTGCGTCCCATTTCACTCAGTCACTGCGTCCCATTTCCATCAGTCACTGCATCCCATTTCCCACTGTCACTGCATCCCATTTCCCAGTCACTGCATCCCATTTCCCTCAGTCACTGCATCCCATTTCCCTCAGTCACTGCATCCCATTGCCCTCAGTCATTGCGTCCCATTTCACTCAGTCACTGCATCCCATTTCACTCAGTCACTGCATCCCATTACCCTCAGTCACTGCATCCCATTAACTTCAGTCGCAGGATCCCATTTCAAACAGACACTGCATCCCATTTCCGTCAGTCACTGCATCCCATTTCCCACAGTCACTGCATACCATTTCCATCAGTCACTGCATCTCATTTCACTCAGTCACTGCATCCCATTTCCCTCAGTCACTGCATCCCACTTCCCTCAGTCAGTGCATCCCATTTCAATCAGTCACTGCATCCCATTTCGCTCAGACACTGCATCCCATTTCCGTCAGTCACTCCATCCCATTTCGCTCAGACACTGCATCCCATTTTCGTCAGTCACTCCATCCCATTTCCCTCAGTCGCAGCATCCTATATCCGACAGACACTGCATTTCCATTCCTTAAGTCACTGCATCGCATTTCACTCAGTCACTGCACCCCAAGCCCGCTCGGGCACTGCATCTCTATTAGCTCAGTCACTCCTTCCCAGTACCTCAGTCACTGCATCGCATTTCACTCAGTCACTGCATCCATTTTCACTCAGTCACTGCATCCCATTACCCTCAGTCACTGCATCCCATTACCCTCAGTCACTGCATCCCATTTCCCACAGACACTGCATTTCCTTTCCCTAAGTCACTGCATCCCATTTCACTCAGCCACTGCATCCCATTTCACTCAGCCACTGCATCCCAGTTCACAAAGTCACCGCATCCCAGTTCCGTCAGTCACTGCATCCCAGTTCCATCAGTCACTGTATCCGATTTCTATCAGTCACTGCGCGCATTTCACTCATTCACTGCATCCCATTTCACTCCCCACTGCATCTCATTCCACTCAGTCACTGCATCCCATTCCACTCAGTCACTGCATCCCATTCCACTCAGTCAGTGCATCACATTTCACTCAGGCACTGTATCCCATTTCCCTCAGTCACTGCACTCCAAGCCTGCTCGGGCACTGCATCCCTCTTAATTCAAACACTCCTTCCCAGTACCTGAGTCACTGCATCGCATTTCACTCAGCCACTGCATCCCAGTACACACAGTCACCGTGTCCCAGTTCACACAGCCCCTGCATCCCATTTCAAACAGTCACTGCATCTCATTTCACACATTCAATGCTTCACATTCCACTCAGTCACTGCTTCCCATTTCCCACAATCAGTGCATCTCCTTTCCTCAGTCACTGCATCCCATTTCACTCAGTTACTGCAGGCCATTTCTCTCAGTCACTGCATCCCATGACCATCAGTCACTGCATCCCATTACCCTCAGTCACGGCATCACAGTACGCTCAGTAACAGCATCCCATTTCCCTCAGACACTGCATCCCATTTCCATCAGTCACTGCATCCCATTTCAATCAGTCACTGCATCCCATTACCCTCAGTCACTGCATCCCATTTCACTCAGTCACTGCATCCCATTTCCCATAGTCACTGCATCTCCTTTCCACAGTCACAGTATCCCATTTCACTCAGTCACTGCATCCCATTCCCCTCAGTCACTACATCCCATTACCCTGAGTCACAGTATGCCATTTCCCACAGTCACTGCATCTCCTTTCCCTCAGTCACTGCATCCCATTTCCCACACTCACTGCATCCCATTTCCAACAGTGACTGCATCCCATTGCCAACAGTCACTGCAATCCATTTCCAACAGTCACTGCATCCCATTTCCAAGAGTCAGAGCATCCCATTTCACTCAGCCACTGCATCTCATTTCCCTCAGTCACTGCATCACAGTACGCTCAGTCACAGCATCCCATTTCCCACATTCACTGCATCCCATTTCCCTCAGTCACTGCATCCCACTTCCCTCAGTCAGTGCAGCCCATTTCACTCAGTCACTGCATCCCATTTCACTCAGTCACTGCAACCTATTTCACTCAGTCACTGCATCCCATTTCGTTCAGTCACTGCATCCCATTTCCGTCAGTCACTCCATCCCATTTCCCTCAGTCGCAGCATCCCATTTCCCACAGACACTGCATTTCCATTCCTTAAGTCACTGCATCCCATTTCACTCAGTCACTGCACCCCAAGCCCGCTCGGGCACTGCATCCCGATGAATTCAGTCACTCCTTCCCAGTACCTCAGTCACTGCATCCCTTTTCACTCAGTCACTGCATCCGTTTCCATCAGTCACTGCATCCCATTACCCTCAGTCGCAGCATCCCATTTCCCACAGACACTGCATTTCCTTTCCCTAAGTCACTGCATCTCATTTCCACCAGTCACTGCATCCCATTTCACTCCCCACTGCATCCCATTTCACTCAGCCACTGCATCCCATTTCACTCAGCCACTGCATCTCAGTTCACATAGTCACCGCATCCCAGTTCACACAGCCACTGCATCCCATTTCACTCAATGCTTCACTTTACACTCAGTCAGGGCATCCCATTTCCATCTGTCACTGCGTCCCATTTCCTCAGTCACTGCATCTCCTTTCCACAGTCACGGCAATCCAATTTCACTCAGTCACTGCATCCCATTGCCCGCCGTCACTGCATCCCATTGTCCTCATTCACTGCATCTGATTCCCCTCAGTCACTGCATCCATTTTCACAAAGTCACTGCATCCCATTACCCTCAGTCACTGCATCCCATTACCCTCAGTCACTGCATCCCATTTCCCTCAGTCACTGCATCCCATTTCCCTCAGACACTGCATCCCATTTCCCTCAGACACTGCATCTGATTTCCATCAGTCACTGCATCCCATTTCCCTCAGTCATTGCATCCAATTTCCCACATTCACTGCATCTCCTATCCCTCATTCACTGCATCCCATTAACCACAGTCACTGCATCGCGTTGCCCTCAGTCACTGCATCACATTACCCACAGTCAGAGCATCCCATTTCCCACATTCACTGCATCTCCTTTCCCTCAGTCAATGCGTCACATTCCACTGAGTCACTGCATCCCATTACCCTGAGTCACAGTATGCCATTTCCCACAGTCACTGCATCTCCTTTCCCTCAGTCACTGCATCCCATTTCCATCAGTCACTGAATCCCATTTCCCTCATTCACTGCATCCCATTTCCATCAGTCACTGCATCCCATTTATCTCAGTCACTGAATCCCATTTATCTCAGTCACTGAATCCCATTTCCCTCAGTCACTGCATCCCATTCCCCACAATCACTGAATCCCATTTCCCTCATTCACTGCATCCCATTTCCATCAGTCACTGCATCCCATTTATCTCAGTCACTGCATCTCATTCCCCACAGTCGCTGCACCCCATTCCCCACAGTCACTGCATCCCATTCCCCACAGACACGGCATCCCATTCACTTCAGTCGCAGCATCCCATTTCAAACAGACACTGCATCTCCTTTCCCTCAGTCACTGCATCCCTATTCACACAGCCACTGCATCCCAATTCACACAGCCAGTGCATCCCATTTCACTCAATGCTTCACCTTACACTCAGTCAGGGCATCCCATTTCCATCCGTCACGGCAATCCCATTTCACTCAGTCACTGCATCCCATTTCACTCAGTCACTGCATCCCATTTCCCAGTCACTGCATCCCATTTCCCTCAGTCACTGCGTCCCATTCCCCATAGTCACTGCGTCCCATTCCCCATAGTCACTGCATCCCATTTCCCAGTCACTGCATCCCATTGTCCTCATTCACTGCAGCCGATTCCCCTCAGTCACTGCATCCCATTTCACTCAGTCACTGCATCACATTACCCTCAGTCACTGCATCCCATTACCTTCAGTCGCAGGATCCCATTGCACACAGACACTGCATCCCATTTCCGTCAGTCACTGCATCCCATTCCCCTCAGTCACTGCACCCCAAGCCCCCTCGGGCACTGCATCCCTATTAACTCAGTCACTCCTTCCGAGAGCCTCAGTCACTGCATCCCATGTCCCACAGTAACTGCATCACAGTTCCATCTGGCACTGCAGCGCATGTCACTCTGTCAGTGCATCCCATTTCCGTAAGTCACTGCATCCCATTTCCCACAGTCACTGCATCTCCTTTCCCCAAGTCACGGCGTCTCATTTCCATCAGTCACTGCTTCCCATTTCACTCAGTCACTGCATCCCATTTCCCTCAGTCACGGCATTCCATTTCCCTCAGTCACTGCATCCCATTTCACAGAGTCACTGCATCTCCTTTCCATCAGTCACTGTGTCCCATTTCACTCAGTCACTGCGTCCCATTTCCCATAGTCACTGCATCTCATTTCCCAGTCACGGCATCCCATTACCTTCAGTCGCAGGATCCCATTTCCAACAGACACTGCATTCCATTTCCGTCAGTCACTGCATCCCATTTCCCTCAGTCACTGCATACCATTTCCATCAGTCACTGCATCCCAGTTCACTCAGTCAGTGCATCCCATTTCCCTCAGTCACTGCATCCCATTTCCTCAGTCACTGCATCCCATTTCCTCAGTCACTGCATCTCCTTTCCACAGTCATGGCAATCCCATTTCACTCAGTCACTGCATCCCATTTCACTCAGTCACTGCATCCCATTTCACAGAGTCACTGCATCTCCTTTCCATCAGTCACTGCATCCCATTTCACTTAGTCACTGCGTCCCATTTCCATCAATCACTGCATCCCATTTCCCAGTCACTGCATCCCATTTCCCTCAGTCACTGCATCCCATTCTCCTCAGTCACTGCATCGCATTTCACTCAGCCGATGCATCCCATGTCCCTCAGTCACTGCATCCCATGTCCCTCAGTCACTGCATCCCATGTCCCTCAGTCACTGCATCCCATTTCCCTCAGTCACCGCATCTCATTTCACTCAGTCACCGCATCCCATTTCACGCAGTCACTGCATCCCATGTCCCTCAGTCACTGCATCCCACGTCCCTCATTCACTGCATCCCACGTCCCTCATTCACTGCATCCCATGTCCCTCAGTCACTGCATCCCATGTCCCTCAGTTACTGCATCCCATTGCCATCAGTCACTGCATCTCATTTCACTCAGTCAAAGCATCCCATTTCCCTCATTCACTGCATCCCATTTCCCTCAGTTACTGCATTCCATTTCACTCAGTCAATGTATCTCATTTCACTGAGTCACTGCATCCCATTTCCATCAGTCACTGCATCCCATTTCACTCAGTCACTGCACCCCAAGCCCGCTCGGGCACTGCATCCCCATTAACTCAGTCACTCCTTCCCAGTACCACAGTCACTGCATTCCATGTCCCACAGTAACGGCATCACATTTCCATCAGGCACTGCAGCGCATGTCACTCTGTCACTGCATCTCATTTCACTAATTCACTGCATCCCATTTCCCTCAGTCACTGCATCCCATGTCCGTGTGTCACAGGATCCGATGTCCCTCAGTCACTGTATCCCACTTCCCTCAGTCACTGCAACCCAAGCCCGCTCGGGCACTGATTCCCTATTAACTCAGTCACTCCTTCCCAGTACCTCTGTCACTGCATCCCATGTCCCTCAGTCAGTGCATCCCATGTCCCTCAGTCACTGCATCTCATTTCAGTCAGCCACTGCATCACAGTGACTGAATCACAGTTCACTCAGTGACTGAATCACAGTTCACTCAGTGACTGAATCACAGTTCACTCAGTCACTGCATCCCATTGTCCTCAGTCACTGCATCCCATTTCCATCAGTCACTGCATCCCATTTCCCACAGTCACTGCATCCCATTTCCCACAGTCACTGCATCGCCGTTCCTCAATCACTGCATGCCATTTCACTCAGTCTCTGCAGCCCATTTCACCTCAGTCACTGCATCCCATTACCATCAGCCACTACATCCCATTACCCTCAGTCACTGCATCCCAGTACGCTCAGTCATAGCATCCCATTTCCCTCAGACACTGCATCCCATTTCCCTCAGACACTGCATCTGATTTCCATCAGTCATTGCATCCAATTTCCCACATTCACTGCATCTCCTATCCCTCATTCACTGCATGCCATTAACCACAGTCACTGCATCGCGTTGCCCTCAGTCACTGCATCACATTACCCTCAGTCAGAGCATCCCATTTCCCACATTCACTGCATCTCCTTTCCCTCAGTCAATGCGTCACATTCCACTGAGTCACTGCATCCCATTCCACAGTGTCACAGCATCCCATTTCACTCAGTGACTGCAACCCATTACGCTCAGTCACTGCAACCCATTTCCATCAGTCAATGCGTCCCATTCATCTCAGTCACTGAATCCCATTTCCCTCATTCACTGCATCCCATTTCCATTAGTCACTGCATCCCATTTATCTCAGTCACTGCATACCATTACCTTCAGTCGCAGGATCCAATTTCCAACAGGCACTGCATCCCATTTCCGTCAGTCACTGCATTCCATTTCCCTCAGTCACTGCATACCATTTCCATCAGTCACTGCATCCCAGTTCACTCAGTCTCGGCATCTCATTTCCCTCAGTCACTGCATCCCATTTCCCTCAGTCACTGCATCCCATTTCCTCAGTCACTGCATCTCCTTTCCATCAGTCACTGCGTCCCATTTCACTTAGTCACTGCGTCCCATTTCCATCAATCACTGCATCCCATTTCCCAGTCACTGCATCCCATTTCCCTCAGTCACTGCATCCCACGTCCCTCATTCACTGCATCCCACGTCCCTCAGTCACTGCATCCCATTTCACCAAGTCACTGCATCCCATTTCCCTCAGTCACTGCATCCCATGTCCCTCAGTCACTGCATCCCATGTCCCTCAGTTACTGCATCCCATTGCCATCAGTCACTGCATCCCACTTCACTCAGTCACTGCATCCCACTTCACTCAGTCACTGCATCCCACTTCACTCAGGCACTGCATCCCATTTCACTCAGTCACTGCATCCCATTAACTTCAGTCACTTCATACCATTTCCCTCAGTTACTGCATTCCATTTCACTCAGTTAATGTATCTCTTTTCACTCAGTCACTGCATCCCATTTCCATCAGTCACTGCACCCCAAGCCCCCTTGGGCACTGCATCCCTATTAACTCAGTCACTCCTTCCCAGTACCTCAGACACTGCATCCCATGTCCCACAGTAACTGCATCACATTTCCATCTGGCACTGCAGCGCATGTCACTCTGTCAGTGCATCCAATTTCCATCAGTCACTGCATCTCATTTCACTCATTAACTGCATCCCATCTCACTCAGACACTGCATCCCATTTCACTCAGACACTGCATCCCATCTCACTCAGTCACTTCATCCCATTTCCTTCAGTCACTGCATCCCATTTCCGTAAGTCACTGCATCCCATTTCCCACAGTCACTGCATCTCCTTTCCCCAAGTCACGGCGTCCAATTTCCATCAGTCACTGCTTCCCATTTCACTCAGTCACTGCATCCCATTTCCCTCAGTCACGGCGTTCCATTTCCCTCAGTCGCTGGATCCCATTTCTCTCAGTCACTGCATCCCGTTTCTCACTGATGCAGCATTCAATTTCCGTCAGACACTGTATCCCATTTCCATCAGTCACTGCATCCCATTTCCATCAGTCACTGCATCCCATTTCACAGAGTCACTGCATCTCCTTTCCATCAGTCACTGCGTCCCATTTCACTCAGTCACTGCGTCCCATTTCCCATCGTCACTGCATCCCATTTCCCAGTCACTGCATCCCATTTCACTCAGTCACTGCATCCCATTACCCTCAGTCACGGCATCCCATTACCTTCAGTCGCAGCATCCCATTTCCAACAGACACTGCATTCCATTTCCGTCAGTCAGTGCATCCCATTTCCCTCAGTCACTGCATACCATTTCCATCAGTCACTGGATCCCAGTTCACTCAGTCTCGGCATCTCATTTCCCTCAGTCACTGCATCCCATTTCCCTCAGTCGCTGCATCCCATTTCCTCAGTCACTGCATCCCATTTCCTCAGTCACTGCATCTCCTTTCCACAGTCACGGCAATCCCATTTTACTCAGTCACTGCATCCCATTTCACTCAGTCACTGCATCCCATTTCACAGAGTCACTGCATCTCCTTTCCATCAATCACTGCGTCCCATTTCACTTAGTCACTGCGTCCCATTTCCATCAATCACTACATCCCATTTCCCAGTCACTGCATCCCATTTCTCTCAGTCGCTGCATCCCATTTCACTCAGTCACTGCATCACTTTTCACTCAGTCACTGCATCACTTTTCACTCAGTCACTGCATCTCATTTCCGTCAGTTACTCCATCATATTTCCATCAAACAAGGCATCTCATTTCACTCAGTCACTGCATCGCATTTCACTCAGTCAGTGCTTCCCATTTCACTTAGTCACTGCATGTCATTTCACTCAGTGACTGCGTCCCATTTCCCTCAGTCACTGCGTCCCATTTCACTCAGTGACTGCAACACATTTCACTCAGTGGCTGCAACACATTTCACTCAGAGACTGCATCCCATTTCCCTCAGTCACTCAGTCACTGCATCACATTTCACTCAGTCACTGCATCACATTTCACTCAGTCACTGCATCACATTTCACACAGTCACTGCATCACATTTCACTCAGTCACTGCATCTCGTTCACCATAGTCACTGCATTCCATTTCCCTCGGTCACTGTTTCCCGTATCTCACAGGTGCTGCATTCAATTTCCCACACTCACTGCATCCCATTTCCCATAGTCACAGCATCTCCTTTCCCGCAGTCTCTGCATCGCATTTCACTCAGTCAATGCTTCCCATTTCCCTCAGTCACTGCATCTCATTTCACTCAGTCACTGCATCTCATTTCACTCAGTCACTGCATCCCATTTCACTCAGGCACTGTATCCCATTTCCCTCACTCACTGCACCCCAAGTCCGCTCGGGCACTGCATCCCCATGAACTCAGTCACTCCTTCCCAGTACCTCAGTCACTGCATCCCATTTCACGCAGTCACTGCATCCCATTTCCCTCAGTCACTGCATCTCCTTCACCACAGTCACTGCATCACATTTCACTCAGTCACTGAATCCCATTTCCCTCATTCACTGCATCCCATTTCCATCAGTCACAGCATCCCATTTATCTCAGTCACTGAATCTCATTTTCCTCAGTCACTGCATCCCATTCCCCACAGTCACTGAATCCCATTTCCCTCATTCACTGCATCCCATTTCCATCAGTCACTGCATCCCCTTTATCTCAGTCACTGCATCTCATTCCCCACAGTCGCTGCACCCCATTCCCCACAGTCACTGCATCCCATTCCCCACAGACACGGCATCCCATTCACTTCAGTCGCAGCATCCCATTTCAAACAGACACTGCATCTCCTTTCCCTCAGTCACTGCATCCCTATTCACACAGCCACTGCATCCCAATTCACACAGCCAGTGCATCCCATTTCACTCAATGCTTCACCTTACACTCAGTCAGGGCATCCCATTTCCATCCGTCACGGCAATCCCATTTCACTCAGTCACTGCGTCCCATTTCACTCAGTCACTGCATCCCATTTCCCTCAGTCACTGCATCCCATTTCACTCAGTCACTGCATCCCATTTCACTCAGTCACTGCGTCCCATTTCCCATAGTCACTGCATCCCATTTCCTAGTCACTGCATCCCATTTCCCAGTCACTGCATCCCATTTCCCTCAGTCACTGCGTCCCATTCCCCATAGTCACTGCATCCCATTTCCCAGTCACTGCATCCCATTGTCCTCATTCACTGCAGCCGATTCCCCTCAGTCACTGCATCCCATTTCACTCAGTCACTGCATCACATTACCCTCAGTCACTGCATCCCATTACCTTCAGTCGCAGGATCCCATTTCCCTCAGTCACTGCATCCCATTTCCCTCAGTCACTGCATCCCATTTCCCTCAGTCACTGCATCTCCTTTCCACAGTCACGGCAATCCCATTTCAGTCAGTCACTGCATCTCCTTTCCATCAGTCACTGTGTCCCATTTCACTTAGTCACTGCGTCACATTTCCATCAATCACTGCATCCTAGTGTATACGTGCTGCCCTGATTTGCCTTTCCAAAATGTAGCACCTCACATTTGTCTAACCTCAACACCATCTGCCATTCCTCAGTTTATTGGCCCTTGTCAATGTCCCATTGTATTCTGAGGTGACCTTCTTGGCTGGCTACTACACCTTCAATCATTGCGAAACTTACTAACCACACCTTCTATTTTCATATCCAAATCATTGCATCACTTCAACTCCCCCTCCCACTCCCTGAATGACATGTCCATCCTGGGCCTCTTCCAGTGTCACAACCAGACCACCCAGAAACTGGAGGAGCAGCACCTCACATTCCGCCTCGGGAGCTTCCAACTCAATAGCCTCAATGTGGACTTGGCCACCCTCAAAATCTCCCCACCCGCCAGCCTCATCCCAAGACTAGTTCCTCCCCTCATCCCCGCCTCCATGACCTGTCCGCCTTCTCTCCCACCTATCCACTCCTCCCACCTCACTGACCTACTCCCACCACTGCTTGGAATTATTCTTCTTTTCACACTTCATCAGCTCGACGTTATTTCTAAAATCTATTTTCCAATTGTTGGAAAAAGTGAGATAAAGAGAAGTAAAAGAAGTTACATTCTTACCACTCGGGAAATCTCTGAATATTGTTCTGTTGAAAGGCCGCCAAGGAACGATGCAATTCTTTTGTCACAAACGCTGTGAGGGAGACATCTTTTTCGGTTCCACTAACTCCACCCTAAGGAAGACAAACCCATGTAACATATCTAGTGACTTAAAGCATACTCTATTGTTGCCCAAGGTGGAGAGCTGGATGAACACAGCAGGTCAAGCAGCATCAGAGAAGCAAGAAAGCTGATGTTTCGGGACGAGACCCTACTTCAGAAAATTGGCGCTGGAGAATCTGAGATAACAAGGTGTCGAGCCGGATGATACTGCTTGGCCTGCTGTGTTCATCCAGCTTTACACCTTCTTATCTCAGATTCTCCAGCATCTGCAGTTCCTACTACCTCTATTGTTGCCCTTTCACTTTACTGAACTAATATGAGCCAGTAGTTTTGTTTAGGCTCGTGTAATCTTGCGGTTATTGGCCTGTACAAAATCCTGAATTAATTTTGATCGACTGACGGGAGGAGAGATGAATTTTATAGAAATTTTTGTTTTCTACCAATTTGCAGAGGGCATCGTGGGCGATTGAAGGACAGTGTTATTATCCTCCAGGTCTGTGGACTGCATCGTTACCAACTTGCCTATTTGCATATACATAAAATATTCATTATGTACCAATGAAACATAATAAACCAATATTGCGTACTAAAAACAACGCTCACATATCAATGGAAATTTAAATATTTATCATAGAGTTTTAAGGATTGAATTCAATGATACAAAGCAAAAACCAGTGAAGATGAGGGCAGTTGGTCAGCACTTTTGCCACTAAGTGGAGGTTGGCAATTTGAGGCCACCCAGGAACAAGCAAGCTCTGTCTAACTCCAAGGGCAGCACGGTGGCTCAGTGGTTAGCACTGCTGACTCACAGCGCCAGGGACCCAGGTTCGATCCCACCGTTGGACGATCTTCTGTGCGGAGTTTGTACATTCTGCCCATGCCTGCATGGGTTCCTGCTGGGTGCTCTGGTTTCCTCCCACAGTCCAAAGATGTGCAGGCTCAATGTATGGGCCATGCCAAACTTGCCCATTGTGTTTAGGGATGTGTAGATTAGGTGTGTTAGTCATGGGAAATGTAGGGTTACTGAGGAAAGGGTCGGGGGATGAGTCAGGGTGAGACGCTCTTTGGAGGGTGACCGTGGACTTCTTGGGTCAAAAGGGGCTTGTTTCCACACCGTAGGGATTCTATGATATGGAAGTATCTTTTGAAGTGGACATTCATGGGTATGCTGTAACAGAGACCTTGAAATACTGCACAACAAATATTTGGAACTAGACTGTCAATTCAGACAGAGCATCAAAAAAGGTCATGGAAGTTGTCACTGATATAAAGCAGGATTGATGAAAATCCAGCAGGAAATGGTGTCAAAAGGCACAGTATCTTTTATTCATCTCCAGTTATTTTGTCCAAGGCACTGGATGCTGGCAGGATTGAAACATTTAAGAAATGCTTCACAAATCACATATAAGGACCTGCACATCTTTGAACAATGGGAGGAAACTGCAGCACCTGGCGGAAGCCCCTCGCAGACGCGGGGAGGACATGTCAATTCCACACAGATAGTTACCCAAGACTGGAATTTCAATTGGCTCCCCAGTGCATGAGCAGCTCTGACCACTGAGCAACTACCTTGCACAGAAGGGGTTTTATAAGCGCATACATTATTTCCATTAAGACAGATCCAATCCTCTATGTCCAATCAAAATAACATATTGTAGATATCATGACAACAATCATAAATGATTTTGAACAAGTAAATCAAAAAACTTGAAATAGTTTCCAAGCCTAAATACTAGATATGGTGCAGTTAAGATGAATAGCACAACAACAAAAAGGCCATATTTTATGTGACGATCGGTAACACTTGAAAACTTGCAACAATTTGTCGCCAGTAGTGCTCTGAAGTGGCTTGATGATGCACTCCTTCATACACTGGAATGAAACTCCAAAGATCACAAATTCTCCTTCAATACCCTGTTGTAACAGTGACTGCATCAACCTGTGTTTATGGGCCTGACTGGAAACCCACACAACATGCATAAACAAAAAAATAATCTAAGGTAATAGGAGAAAAAAATGTATGTGTGCAACGTCTTTGAAAAGCAATTATTTGTAGCGGCTGCAAGCCCATAAGGAATCTCGTTTCGCAGATGATATTCATTTGCACTGCAGGTCATGCCAGTCAGAATCAGTTTTCGTTTCATGACAGATAACTAAAATGTCCATTACAATGAACTTTGGTTGATCAGAAGATTTTAAGTATGGCTATGTCTTGTGTGAGCTGATGGCATTAGGGGATGGAGAAGGTACATGCACTGCTGGCATCTTGACACCATTGAATGAGCAAGCGTGGACGCAAAGGTTGTAACAGGTAACAATTGGACAGGCAATATCTTTTGAGCTCCTTCCCAGCAGGCCTGTAATACTCTAAAGCTGTGCTAGACCCTCACTTCCTCCACCTGACGTACGCTGCCTTTTCTTTTTGACAAGAAGCACCTCTGTACCCGTCATCCAAGGCTCCTTAATCTTACCCCTTCTACCCTGTCTCAGAGGAACAAATTTATACATCACTCGCAACAACTGCTCCTTGAACAGCCTCCACATGTCTGCTGCGCCCTTTCTGTGGAACAATTGCTCCCAATCTGTACTTCCCAACTCCTGTCTGACAGCATCATAGTTTCCTTGACCCCAGTGAAATATCTTCCCCTGGTAACTGCTCCTTTCCCTTTCCATGGCGATGGTAAATGGGAGGCTCTTGCGGTCACTGTCGTCAAAGTGTTCTCCCACCACGAGATCTGACACGTGTCCTGGCTCATCCCCAGCACCAAATCCAAAATGGCCTCCTGCCTCGTCGGCCTGTCCACATACTGAGTCAGGAAACCCTCCTGAACACACCTGACAAAAACGGCTCCATCCAAACAATCTGCACTAAGGAGGTTTCGATCTATATTGGGAAAGTTGAAGTCACCCACAACAACAACCCTGATACGTTTGCACTTTTCAACAATCTGCCGGCCAATGAGTTCTTCGATCTCCCAACTGCTATTTGGGGTCTGTAGAAAACCCCCAGTGAAGTGACTGTTGCCTTGCTGTTCCGAACATCCACCCACACTGACTCAGTCGACAAACCTTCCTTGGCAACCTCAGCCCATACAACCGCAGTAGACGAGTCCTCAAAGGTTCTTTCAGCCGCCGTTATACTGTCCTTGACCAACAAAGCCACACCTCCCCCTCTTTTACCACCTTCCCAGACCTTAATGAAAGATCTACACCCGAGAACCTGCAACATCCATTCCTGACCCTGCTCTATCCATGCCTCCGAAATGGCCACAACATCGAAGTCCCAGGTACCTATCCAAGCTGCAAGCTCACCTACATTATTCCGGATACTCCCGGCATTAAAGTCGTCACACTTCAATCCAGCTTGCTGTCTGCCAGCACACTTCTGTGACAGTGAGGTCCTGACCATGTCCTCCCTATGCTCATCCTCCTGTGTACTAGGACTACACCTCAGTTTCCCATCCCCCTTCTGAGCTCGTTTAAATCCAACCGAATGGCACGAGCCAATTTCCCACCCAGGATATTCGTGACATCACAGACCCTGGCACCTGGTAGGCAACACACCAATCGTGAGTCTCTTTCGTTCCCGGCAAATCTTCTATCAGTGCCTCTAACTATTGAGTCCCCAATGACTATCACTCTCTTCCTATCCCCGCTTCCCTTCTGTGCAAGAGGGACAGACTCTGTGCCAGAGACCTGCACCCTACTGCATACCCCTGCTAAGTCATCCCCCGGAACAGTATCCAAAATGGTATAGTTGTTTTTCAGGGGAGCTACTGCAGGGGATTTCAGGGGAACGACCACAGGGGAAGGTTAGTCAAGCTACACCGAGTAAACGTGCATTTTTGGCTGAAGAAACATGTGTTTCAATGTGAGCTAATGGAAGAAGCCATGGAGTCAATGCTAAACATTTCGACAATAAGACAACCATTCTTGAAAGCAGCAGACAGCGTGAAAAAGAAATGAGCTGCTTTAATATCCACTTAAAATTTATGTGGAATATCAGATGGAATTTTCTTATTGACTCCATTGTGCAATCATGTCAATCTAAAAATGTTAACTGCATTAATTAATACTAACCAGAAACGGACTTTGTAGTAAATGGTTTGACGATTTTCTGTATCTGGAACATCCCTTTTCCTTCTCCAACGAAGATCGTACCAACCTATGGTACCAAACTGTGAGTCAAACGGATGGGACACATAATCTTTAAATTCCTCATCAAAACAGTCTAATCGTATGGTTCTGTGCAATAAAAGAGAAAGAATAAACATGTTTCCCACAATTTTGCTGATGTTTACGAACAGAACGCTCAAATTCAAAAAGTTTGGGCTGGCATGTCTGCTTCCTCCAGCCTGTTTAAACTGTTCCATTCAATGTGAAATTTGTGCTAAGTTTTAGCACACAGGTCTATGTGATCTGCGCCACCACCTTCTATTAGTCATACATGCTTTCCCCCTCTTCCTGTAATACATTCCTTGAAGTGTTCAATGAGATTTTGATTTTAAATCTTATTGTCATATTCTTTTGATTCTCAAGCATCAATGAATCTGATGTTGCCGCCATTCCATGCAGTGCACAGCACGTCAAACAGGAGTCTTACTCTTGCCATGAGCACTGAGGTAGTATGGGGTCACAACTGTCTCATAGTTCGGAATGAAATTCTACATATAGGGCTATGAAGAGTCATGCAGTTAATTTTATTTGACATGCTATTTCTTTTCTTCACAAATATGCTGGATTTAAAGTGATCTTCACACTCATTTAAAATGAATTCAATATCCAACCATCTGTAAAACTAGCATATCCAAATTTTAATTTGAGTTCAGTGTTACACAAATATATGACTTTTTTAAAAATTATGTTCGAGTCAACATTAACATTTCATTCCCTGACAGCAGGTGAACTTACTTTTAAACTCCAATTTTCCTTCGGTATGAATGGAGAGATGAGCCTTTTTGCAAGCACCGAAAGTCTCCACCAGTTTAAGCTAAAACTTGCGAAACTGTAAGTTTCACAAATATGTTCCTATTAAACACTAATTCCTATTGAAGCAGTATGAGCTAAATTCATTCAACTGGACAGCAAAAACGGTCAAGATTTTAAAAACAAGCAACTATTTTGAAGTCACTCTTCGAACTAAATTCCATCTTGGTGTGTGAGAGTCCATAGGTTCCTCACTCTCAACGAACCATTCAACTGTCATGCAATTACTGAAACACACAGACAAAAAACATCAACGTTAACAGTCACTAAGATTTTGAGAGTGATTTGGAATTCGTATTCAATACCCCCTGGGGAAAATCTGTTCCAATCTGGATAGTACTCACTTATTACCATCCCACCTACCTTCCCCAGCACCTCCTCCCCCTCCATGCTATTTGTTTCTGAGCTCCCTTCCATCCTCCATTTCTCAGGAAGGGTCCTGATCCAAAACCTCAACTTTCTTGAGCCTCTGATGCTGCCTGCCCTGCTGTGTTCCTCCAGCTCCACAATGTGTTATCTCAGACACCAACATTGGCAGTTCTTACTATCTGGATAACTCATTCTCACCTTGTAACAAGTGATTTATACTCATTATCTTTTCAGATTACGCATGTACATGTATATACATAAATATACATATCACACTTTTATGCCTGAACCACTAACCTAGAGGATATTTTAAAAGAGTCTCTTCATATCTGCATGAAAGAGAAATCATCAAGGTCATAACTTTCATTTCAGGAATAACTCGAACATTCAAAGTACTCACAGTCAGTGTCCCATTTACTTGACCAGTCAATTTGATGTGAATCTTTCTTCCAAGTGGAAACTATAACAGCAATTATATTTGAGAATCAAACTCTTCATTGCATCACCAATATTTCCTTGTCTGTTTGAAACATAAGATAATGAAATAATCATGGACAGATTGGCCAACAGTGTAATTTAATGTGTGTTATGGCAACTGAAAATCACAACCATTGAAGTGATCTTTAAAAAGCTGTTGTTATACAACAGAGCACTTTTTGAGATGCAGTGATGAACACACTTCCTGAGATGCAAATAATATATGCCAAATTAATTCCAAAGAATACCTTTACAATGAAAAAGAAGCTAAAAATCTCTTTACATTGCGAAGCTTGACAGATTGCTATTAGTCAATGGAAATCGTTCAGAACAATTATTTATTCCCAGATGAAAAGGAAGTGTATACATTTCATGACAACAAAATGTGAGGCTGGATGAACACAGCAGGCCAAGCAGCATCTCAGGAGCACTTTTGTCCTCCTGAGATGCTGCTTGGCCTGCTGTGTTCATCCAGCCTCACATTTTGTTGTCTTGGATTCTCCAGCATCTGCAGTTCCCATTATCTCGTATACATTTCATTTTCACATCTTATCCAAGAGAGAAAAAAAAAACACCTTCATGAATGCATTGTCAAACAAGAAGACTCACAAAAAAAGCCATTTGGCCCATTGAATATTCCTCCATCATTCGGTGAGATCATGGTTGATCTCATTACATTTATCATGACACAGCACTTCCACCAAACCCTCCTTATAGCTAATACATTCCGATCCAAGTAACATCCCGGTAAATCTCTGTTTCTGGGCCATGCCTTGTCTTTCTAAATATTTTTTCAGTCATCTGCAAATTTAGCCACAGCACATGCACCTCTTTCCTCCAAGTCATTAATAAACAAGCACAAGAGCTGTGGTTCCTTCAGCGCGACCTCATTTCTTACTGACAAGCCAACCCTGGCATCTCTGTCCATTTGTATCGGAGATAATGGGAACTGCAGATGCTTCAGAATCCAAGATAACAAAGTGTGGATCAGGATGAACACACAGAAGTAGAAGGGTCTCGGCACAAAACGTCAGCTTTTACGCTCCTGAGATGCTGCTTGGCCTGCTGTGCTCATCCAGCTCCACACTTTGTTATCTCTGCCCATTTGCCTGTTCTTTCTATCGGACATGAATCATTGGCTATTTCGTTCCCAACACTTATCCCCGAACAACCACCTCTCTGTGATACCCAGAGTGATGTATCTGTCAATTTCAATCTGCTCCACAAACTCATTCACTTTGTTTCATACACTCCCTACAATTCAATACAAGATCTTCAGTCTGGCATTTACAGCCACCCTTCTTATCTGCTGCAGCTGAAGTGAGACTCCTGACCATTTCCATACTTTTTGTCCTATTACTTGCTCTGGAAACTTTGCTGAGCACTTACCAGCTTCTAATCTTTTCCACAATTTTCCATGCAACTGAGCTCACCCACTCCACACTTTTTATTTTAACGCCCTAGCCCCAGGCCTAGCTCTGTATTTTGCGAGGATACTTGTCCCAATATGATTCTCGTCGAGCCTATAACACCAGAACGACTCCCTCCTTCCCCGTACCGATGCCAATGTCCCATGAATTCAAACACATTTCTGCCATGCCACCATTTGAACAATGTACATCTATAATTATGTTCACACCGTGCCAAATTGCTCAGATAATAATCCAGAGATTATTACAATTCTGGTTCTGCTTTCTCACCTCAGCACCTCGGTGCTCATAATCCCTCAGGAGAACCTCTTTCCTCTTTCTTCCATATCAATGGTACCTGTGTGGACCACGATAGCTGGATTTCTACTCCTCCCACTTCAAGTTCCTTTGTAGCCGAGATGGAATCTCCTGAACCTGGGCACCAGGCAGGCAACACTACTTTCGAGACTCTCGATCCTGGTCACAACGAACAGTGTTCATTCCCCTAACTATACTACCTCTGATTATAACTACATTTCACTTTTTATCCCCTCCTGAATGTCCCACCTATACCACAGTGCTACAGTCAGTTTACTCATCTTCCCTATACCCTGCACTCTCATCCACACACGAAGAAAGAATCTCAAACCTGTTCGATAAGATCAAAGGCCAAGGTTCCTTCTGCACTACATCCTGGATCCTTCCACCTGCCCTGTTCTTTGTCATTGGCCACTGACCGAATTTCAGCTAGTTAATCTAAGGTGTGTGACTGCCTCCTGAAGCACAGCATTCCCTGGTAACTCTGCCCCACATGATTTGTTGATTGGTCAAAACTGAGATTCCAGTTCATCAGACGTAAGCTGGAGTATGGGGCCTGACCACTCGCCCGTCATGTAGGTACAAATCATCATCTGGCCTGGCATCTCCATTTCAATTACTTCGATCTTAATTTGATTTGAAAACATTCTGGTCTTTTAGTTTGTAGCCTGTAAATATTTCTCCGATTTACTTTCAATCTGAAAGCTACCGATAATAGATTCTTAAACCAGTAGCGATCACCAACCAATGAACCTGGTTCACCCTGATTCTGGCTTCAATTCACCCTGTCTCAAAAAAAAATGCTTATGAACTATAAGGCAAAAAAAGCAAGCAAATGGCACCTCTTACACTCTGCACTGACTTACCGCATTGCCACCAAGTTCCCCAAAATATATATTCACTTGGTGCATTTCACTCGAGATGTGATCTCTTCTTCCAGAACATGCAAAGCATACTGATCCATAGCAATATACTACCTTCAAAACCTCAGCTCTTAGCTTATTACTTTTGTGTACATTCTCAATGCTTTCTCCAAGTCCAAACACAACACATTTACTGGTTTTCCTCTGTTAATTCTCCTCCCAAAACTTCCTCCAAAAACCCAAACAAATTAGCCAGACATAATTTCTCTTTCATCAGGCTATGGTGATTCTGTTTGATTAGATTATGATTTTCCAAATGTCCTGCTATTATTTTCTTCATAGTTGATTGCCACACATTTCCAACAATATTAGACTGGTTCGGTTGTAGTTATCTTCTTTTTGACTCTCTCCTTTTTAAATAGGGACATCACATCAGCATTTTTCCAGCCCTCAGATGCTTCTCGAGAATCTGAACCTTTTTGGGAAATTACAGTCAATGCATATACCGACTCTGAAGCTCATTGTTTAGAATCTTAGAAAGTCAACCATCACGGCGAAGAGTCCAATCTGCTTTCACTCCATTAGATTGTCTACTACAACTTCTCTCATGGTAGTGATGGTGTGGTAGTGATGTGTTTAATTCCTCCCTGTATTCTTTAGTAATAAGGGGATCCTTGAAGTATCTTCCACTGTAAAGGCTACCCTTTTCTCATTGTCGTTGTTCCTTGATTTAAAAATTAACCTGGCCATCTCAGCCGAGCATATAATTAATGGCATTACCTCTAAAACCTTCTCTGCTAAAGTGTTCAATGGATTGCTACAACCTGAAAGAAGTAATTCTTCCCCTAAATTAATTGGCAACCAATTTGAAAATGTGGCCTCTGGTCGTAAAATCTTTCACAATATTAAGGGAGTGCTGCACTGTCACTGGAGGCCCCAAACCCCACCTCTTCCTCCGGTACATTGATGACTGTATCGGTGCCGCCTCTTGCTCCCCAGAGGAGCTCAAACAGTTCATCCACTTCACCAACACCTTCCACCCCAACCTTCAGTTCACCTGGGCCATCTCCAGCACATCCCTCACCTTCCTGGACCTCTCAGTCTCCATTTCAGGCAACCAGCTTGTAACTGATGTCCATTTCAAGCCCACCGACTCCCACAGCTACCCAGAATACACCTCCTCCCACCCACCATCCTGCAAAAATTCCATCCCCTATTCCCAATTCCTCCGCCTCCGCCGCTTCTGCTCCCACGATAAGACATTCCACTCCCGCACATCCCAGATGTCCAAGTTCTTCAAGGACCGCAACTTGCCCCCCACAGTGATCGAGAACGCCCTTGACCGCATCTCCCATATTTCCCGCAACACATCCCTCACACCCCGCCCCCACCACAACCGCCCCAAGAGGATCCCCCTCGTTCTCACACACCACCCCACCAACCTCCGGATACAACGCATCATCCTCTGACACTTCCGACATCTACAATCCGACCTCACCACCCAAGACATTTTTCCATCCCCACCCCTGTCTGCTTTCCGGAGAGACCACTCTCTCCGTGACTCCCTTGTTCGCTCCACACTGCCCTCCAACCCCACCACACCCGACACTTTCCCCTGCAACCGCAGGAAATGCTACACTTGCCCCCACACCACCTCCCTCACCCCTATCCCAGGCCCCAAGATGACATTCCACATTAAGCAGAGGTTCATCTGCACATCTGCCAATGTGGTATACTGCATCCACTGTACCCGGTGTGGTTTCCTCAACATTGGGGAAACCAAGCGGAGGCTTGGGGACCGCTTTGCAGAACACCTCCGCTCAGTTCGCAACAAACAACTGCACCTCCCAGTCGCAAACCATTTCCACTCCCCCTCCCATTCTTTAGATGACATGGCCATCATGGGCCTCCTGCAGTGCCACAATGATGCCACCCCAAGGTTGCAGGAACAGCAACTCATATTCCGCCTGGGAACCCTGCAGCATAATGGTATCAACGTGGACTTCACCAGTTTCAAAATCTCTCCCACCACATCCCTAAACCAGCCCAATTCGTCCCCTCCCCCCACTGCACCACACAACCAGCCCAGCTCTTCCCCTTCACCCACTGCATCCCAAAACCAGTCCAACCTGTCTCTGCCTCCCTAATCTGTTCTTCCTCTCACCCATCCCTTCTCCCACCCCTAGCCGCACCCCCATCTACCTACTAACCTCATCCCACCTCCTTGACCTGTCCGTCTTCCCTGGACTGACCTATCCCCTCCCTACCTCCCCACCTATACTCTCTCCACCTATCTTCTTTTCTCTCCATCTTCAGTCCGCCTCCCCCTCTCTCCCTATTTATTCCAGAACCCTCACCCCATCCCCCTCTCTGATGAAGGGTCTAGGCCCGAAACGTCAGCTTTTGTGCTCCTGAGATGCTGCTTGGCCTGCTGTGTTCATCCAGCCTCACATTTTGTCATCTTGGATTCTCCAGCATCTGCAGTTCCCATTATCTATGGTGATTCTGTTTGATTAGATTCTGATTTTCCAAATGCCCTGCTATTATTTTCTCCATAGTTGATTGCCACATATTTCCAACAATTGATGTTACGTTGTTTCGGTTGTAGTTATCTTCTTTTTGCCTCTCTCCTTTTTAAATAGGTATGTCACATCGGCAGTTTTCCAGCCCTCAGATGCTTCTCTGGAATCTAAACCTTTTTGGGAAATTACAATCAACGCAGACACCGACTCTGAAGCTCATTGTTGAGAATCTTAGAAAGTCAACCATCACGGCAAAGAGTCTAATCTGCTTTCACTCCATTAGATTGTCTACTGCTACTTCTCTAATGGTAGTGATGGAGTGGTAGTGATGTGTTTAATTCCTCCCTGTATTCTTTAGTAATAAGGGGATCCTTGAAGTATCTTCCACTGTAAAGACTACCCCTTTCTCATTATCACTGATAATGGGAAGCTCAGATGCTGGAGAATCCAAGATAACAAAGTGTGAAGCTGGATGAACACAGCAGGCCAAGCAGCATCTCAGGAGCACAAAAGCTGACGTTTCAGGCCTCGACCCTTTTCTCATTATCATTGTTTCTTGATTTAAAAATTAACCTGGCCGTTACAGCCTAGCATATGATTAATGGCATTACCTCTAAAACCTTCTTGGCTAAAGTGTTCAATAGAGTGCTACAACCTGAAAGAAGTAATTCTTCCCTGAATTAATAGGCAACCAATTTGAAAATGTGGCCTCTGGTCGTAAAATCTTTCACAAATGGGAGTAATCTCTACGGATATACACTATCAAGCCTCTTTAGAATCTTACATGTTGAAAAAATAAGATTTTTTCAATCTTATAAACGCCAATGAACGTAGTCCCAGCCTGCCCAACTTTCCTAAGCATAGCAATCCCCTACGCCATTTCCGAAATCAACCCAGTCAACATGAGGTGTATGGCATCCGCGGCATTCGCTCTGTGGCCGTACATGACTTGTCAGTTACCATCCTGCTGCTACGACTCTACTTCTATTTACGATGCAGTCCTCTGTCCATCCGAACAAACTACCCTTGAACACATGGGCTCTTTTCATTTGAGACACCTTATGAGCTGTACCTTATCAAATGCTTTGTTGAAATCTCAATGTACTACATCAACTGGTGGTCCTTCATCAGTAATGTTTGTTTCCTTCTCAAAGCACTGTAGCAAGTTTGTCAAGTATTATTTCCCCTTTATAAAAGGATGTTAACTCTGTAGGATGTTATAGCACACTAAGTACCCTGTTATTTCATCTTTCATTGCCGGCATGAACATCTACCCAGGTTGACCTAAATTGGCAAGACTGGCTTGCTATTTTGTCGAAGTATCTTTGTAATAATGGTGTTATGTTCACAATCTTTCAATCCTCTGAGAATTTTCCACAATCTAAGGATTCTTGGAAGATTATCATCAGTGCCTCCATTGTATCTGTAGCTGCATTGTTCAACATGAGAGGATACAACTCATGTTACCCCTTGGATATTTTCTCTACTGATTGGAGTCATGTTTGGAATTCTGTGCAGTGACATTCACTTTTAACAGTTTGCTAAATACTACCAGGAACAGAAATTGTCATCCAGCTGCAACTAAACTAAAGCTTTCAGCACAGAAGGAAGTCTTTCAATTCATTATGAACCTAATAACTCCTGTAAAGGGCAATACAATTTGCCTCAGTCCACAAATGTTCTTCCTCCAACATCCTGAGATGCATCATCTGTATTTCTTCAAATTTACCACAGATTCTGTTTCAATCATCCTTTCAGCAATACGCATGACAACAATTCGGCATTCTTAGTCCCCCTGTAGCCTCCGTTGCACACGTGCATTGTTAGATGATTATTTATTTGTGTGCCTGCTTTTTTGCTCGAATGGATAAAGGTAAATTTCTGTTCTTTTGTCATCAGAGCTATTGCCTCCTCACTCTCATCTTCCTTGTTTTATCCTGTGCTGGAATATTTAATTTGTCGACATATCTGAAATATGTGGTTGAATGGATTGGGTTTTGTAACATTGCATTCCCCATAGACCATCTACCGATACTGTTGCTTGTTCTAACAGTTATTATCTTGCAGAGTGGAAAATACAGTTTGAAAGCAATGGAACATTATCGATGAAGAAGTTGATGCATAAATTGCTGCGATCTTCCAAACTACAAACTCACCTTCAATTCTTTCTCGGTCAGAGCATTGTGCCGGCGCAAATTAATCGTGTTCTCAATGGGACTTCCAAAACCATGGAATTGAATTTGCATGTTGATTTCTTCTTCCCTTTTCAGAAATGCAAAGTAGTATCGTGATGAAGCTTCCAAGGCGATGATTGTGTCCTTCAATGAACGGAAAAGTGACTCTTAGATTCATGGAAATATTTCACTACTTCTATAGACATGAAAGGCAAACATTCTCCCTACATATGACCCAGTCTCATTTTATCGTATCTTTCTCATTTTACATGCCACGGGATAATCATTGCAGTGTAACAGAAATGTTGATCATGGAAATTTATCACTGTTTTCATAAATAATGGCAAATTTTCAACATCTTGCAATTGTATGAAGGCTCAGTCTCATCACAACTCGCCTGCTGCACAAAGACATTCTTGCACTGCTTTGAATGTTAGGGCTGAAACAAAACACAATCATGACACAAATGCATCAACACCCCACTTTCAACAGGATCTGATATCCTTGCCAGGCACTGGAGGGGTTGCGGAGACTGATGAGTGGATAAAGTTGTTCCTCTGTTCAAGCAGGAAAACAGGAACTTTCCAGCAAACTACAGACTGGTGAGTGTCTCATGTCTCAAAGGTATGGGCTAATAAGGGACAGCCAGCATGGCATTATGCGGGGCAGGTTATGTCTTACCAAGTCAGTTGAAGTTTTCAAGGAGGTGACAAGGGTGATCAATTAGGGCAGAACAGTTGATAACATATACATGGATTTTACGAAGGTTTTCAACAAGGTCCCTCATGGTATGCTCATCCAGAAGATTAAGATCCATCAGATCCGTGGTGACTTGGCCTGCCCATATAAGGCAGACGGTAGCGGTGGAAGGCTAACAAAGAGAACACAGCAGGCCAGGCAGCATCAACAATGTCAGCTTTCCTGTTCCTCTGATGCAGCCTGACCTGCTGCATTCCTCCAGCTCCACACTTGGTTATCTCTGATTCCAGCATCTACAGTTCTTGCCGTCTCAGTGGTGGAAAGCTGTTTTTCTGGCTGCAGCTCAGTGACGAGTGGTGTTCCGCATCGATGTGACTTCAGCTGTTTGTGATATATGTAAATGACTTGGTTGCAAATGTAGATGGGGGATTACTAAGTTTGCAGATGATATAAGGACCAGTGGACTTGTGGACAGCATGGAAGGTTGTCAAAGGACACAGCAAGATACAGACCAATTGCAAACACGAGCGGAGAAATGGCCGATGGAATTTAATCTGGGCAGGCATGAGGTGTTGCATTTTAGGAGACCAAGTGTTAAGGAAAGGGATACACAGTTAATGGCAGGACCCCAAACAGCAGTGATGTCCAGAGGGATCTTGGGGTCCTAGACCATAACTCCCTGACAGTAGCCACACAAGTAGATAGGGTGGTCAAGAAGGCATATCGCATGCTTGCCTTTATTCATAGGGGAACTCAGTGCAAGAGTCAGGATGTCACATTGCAGCTTTACAAGACTTTGGTGAGACCACACAGAGTATTGCATTCAATTCTGGCCGCCACATTACACTAAGGACGTGCAGGCTTTGGACAGGGTGCAGAAGAGATTTACCAGCATGCTGACTGGAATAGAGGGTATGAACGAGAGGGAGAAGCTGGAAAAACTCTTCGTTTTCTCTGGAGCAGTAGAAGCTGAGGGCAGGCTTGATAGAAGTCTATAAAATTAGGAGATACATAAATACAGCTAACGGTCAGAAAATTTCTCCCCCGGAGTTGAAGTGTCCACTATTAGGGGGCATGCATTTCAGCTGAGAGGGGGGGAAGTTCAAAAGAGATGTGAGGGGCAAATATTTCACACTGAGCATGTTACAAGTGTGGAATACATTGCCCGGGGTGGTATGGATGCAGATACGATGAAAGCATTTAAAAGGGACTTTTAGTTAAGTGCACGAATATGCAAGGAATGGAGGACTATGGATCAAGGACAGGCAGAAGGGATTATTTCATTTGTTGTCATGTTTGGCCCAACATGGTGGGCCAAAGGGCACATTCCTGTTGCTGTCGTGTTCCAAGTTTTATGCTCACCTGTGTCATGATTGCAAAAAGTAGGATTGGGAAGAATTTTTGAGAAGCGCTTGTGAACATTATTTCATGTAAGGACAAATGGGATAAGGATTAGGTGACACAGCACAATCAGATCTTGGAGCCCATGATGAATCATAGGGACCTCACAAGCACCAATGATCAGAGGGATCTCAGGATCTTGATGTGCATGCCTGTTGATCCCCCAATGTAATGGACCAGGTCGTTGAAGTGGTTTGGAAGGCAGATTGGATACTTGTCTTTATTAGACTTAATATTAAGTGGTAGAGTTTCAGAATAGGCAGGGTATGTACAACACTGTTGGGCCGAACCAACATTAAGTCAACGATGAGAAAATACAGTGAGACTTGGACAACGATCAGGCTTGGCCTGATAAAGGATAAGTTACATTTGCACCATACAAGTGCTAAGCAGCAATCAGCTCCAACAAGAGAGAATATGACCATATCAAAAAAATTCCATGTCCTTACCCTCACATCATCGTTACATTTATTTTTTTTTGATGTGCAAGTGCAATCCAAGCCATGCAAGGCTACGAGCCAGGTGTTGGAAATGAGGTCAGAACAATTCAGTGCTTGTTCTTGACTGTCACAGAATCTGTCAGCTTATAATGTATTTCTCCTGTATTGTAGACTACTGAGGTGCTTGGCTATCCACTAAACCAAGGTTAACACTGATCTGAAACTAAACTGGGTCAGTTATATAATCAGCAGTAGCCAGGTCCATAGTACAAACCACCCTGCTGTGGGACAGAGTAAGGCAAATCCAAGTGAGCGAACGTGGTTGGAGACTCATTCGTTGGGGGCATAGATTCTGTTGCCACATTTGAGACACAAGGGCCGCGTGTTGCTTCCCTGGTGCCAAGGTCAAGGACATCTCTGAGTGGTTGCAACAAATTCTTAAAGGGGAGGGTGAGCAGCCAGAGGCCACGGGGCACGTTGGTACCAATGACATAGGCCGAAAGAGGGATGACATCCTGCGGACTATGTGCAAGGAGTTAGCAAAGAGGCTGAAAGGCAGGACCGAGAGGGTAATAATTTATGGGTTGCCATGAGTGCCACATGTTAGTGAGCTAAGTCATAGAAAGATAGGTGAGATGAATGCATGGTTAAGGAGCTGGCACAGGGGGCAGGGTTTCCGGTTCATGGATAATTGGGACCGTTTCTGAGCAATGGGTGACCTGTCTAAGAGGGATGGGAGGCAAGACGCTGTGAGCGGGTCAGGACGGAGGGGGCAAGTGCCTGTGAGCAGGACAGGAAGGAGGGGCAAGTCGCTGTGAGCAGGTCAGGGCTGCGGGGGCAAGTCCCTGTCAGCGGGACAGGTCTGCGGCGGCCAGTCCCTGTCAGCGGGAGAGGGCTGCGGGGGTCAGTCCCTGTCAGCGGGAGAGGGCTGCGGGGGCCAGTACCACTGAGCGCGACAGGACTGCAGGGGGCAAATCGCTGTGAGCGGGTCAGGGATCGGGGGCCAGTCCCTCTGAGCGGGTCAGGACTGCAGGGGGCAAATCGCTGTGAGCGGGTCGGGGCTGCGGGGGCCAGCCGCTGTGAGTGGACAGGGCTACGGAGGCCAATCCCTGTGAGCGGGACAGGGCTGCGGGGGCCAGTCCCTGTGAGCGGGTCAGGGCTGCGGGGGGGCAGTCCCTGTGAGCAAGTCAGGGCTGTGGGGGCCAGTCCCTGCGAGCGGGTCAGGACTGCGGGGGCCAGAGCCTGTGAGCGGGTCAGGGCTGCGGGGGCCAGTAACTGTGAGGGGGTCAGGGGTGCGGGGGAAAATCGCTGTGACCGAGAGGGCTGCAGGGGACAGTCCCTGTGAGCAGGTAATGGCTGCGGGGGCCAGTGCCTGTGAGAGGGTCGGGGCTGCGGGGGCCAGTGCTTGTGAGCGGGTCAGGGCTGCGGGTCCAGACCGTCTGAGCGGGTCAGGGCTGCAGGGGGCCAGCCCCTGTGAGCGGGTCAGGGATGTGGGGGCGAGCCCCTGTGAGCGGGTCAGGGCTGCGAGGGCAAGTCCCTGTCAGCGGGACTGGACTGCGGGGTAAATCGCTGTGAGCGGATCAGGGCTGTGGGGGCCAGTCTCTGTGAGCGGGTCAGGACTGCAGGGGGACTGTCCCTGTCAGCGGGACAGGACTGCAGGGGGCAAATCCCTGTTAGCGGGTCAGGGCTGCGGGGGCCAGTCCCTGTGTGCGGGTCAGGGCTGCGGGGGCCAGAGCCTGTGAGCGGGACAGGGCTGCGGGGGGCCAGTCCCGGTGAGCGCGAAAGGACTGCAGGGGGCAAATCACTGCGAGCGGGACAGGGCTGCGGGGGCCAGTTCATGTGAGCGGGTCTGACTGCAGGGGGCCAGTCCCTGTGAGCGGGTCAGGGCTGCGGGGGCCAGTAACTGTGAGGGGGTCAGGGGTGCGGGAGAAAATCGCTGTGACCGGGAGAGGCCTGCGGGGGACAGTCCCTGTGAGCAGGTCATGGCTGCGGGGGCCAGTTCCTGTGAGCGGGTCAGGGCTGCGGGGGCCAGTGCCTGTGAGCGGGTCGGGGCTGCGATGGGCCAGTGCTTGTGAGCGGGTCAGGGCTGCGGGTCCAGTCCCAGTGAGCGGGTCAGGGCTGCAGGGGGCCTGCCCCTGTGAGCGGGTCAGGGATGTGGGGGCGAGCCCCTGTGAGCGGGTCAGGGCAGTGGGGGCCAGTCCCTGTGAGCGGGTCAGGGCTGCGGGGGCCAGACCCTGTGAGAGGGTCAGGGCAGCGGGGGCGAGACCCTGTGAGCGCGAAAGGACTGCAGGGGGAAAATCACTGCGAGCGGGTCAGGGCTGTGGGGCGAACCCCTGTGAGCGGGTCAGGGCTGCGGGGGCCAGTCCCTGTCAGCGGGACAGGTCTGCGGGGGCCAGTCCCTGTCAGCGGGAGAGGGCTGCGGGGGTCAGTCCCTGTCAGCGGGAGAGGGCTGCGGGGGCCAGTCCCTCTGAGCGGGTCAGGACTGCAGGGGGCAAATCGCTGTGAGCGGGTCAGGGCTGCGGGGGCCAGCCGCTGTGAGTGGACAGGGCTACGGAGGCCAATCCCTGTGAGCGGGATAGGGCTGCGGGGGCCAGTCCCTGTGAGCGGGTCAGGGCTGCAGGGGGGCAGTCCCTGTGAGCGGGTCAGGGCTGTGGGGGCCAGCCGCTGTGAGAGTGACAGGAATGCAGGGGCCAGTCGCTGTGAGCGGGTCAGGGCTGCAGGGGCCAGTCGCTGTGAGCGGGTCAGGGCTGCGGGGGCCAGTCCCTGCCAGCGGGACAGGACTGCAGGGGGCAAATCCCTGTTAGCGGGTCAGGGCTGCGGGGGCCAGTAACTGTGAGGGGGTCAGGGGTGCGGGGGAAAATTGCTGTGACCGGGAGAGGGCTGCAGGGGACAGTCCCTGTGAGCAGGCAATGGCTGCGGGGGCCAGTGCCTGTGAGAGGGTCGGGGCTGCGGGGGCCAGTGCTTGTGAGCGGGTCAGGGCTGCGGGTCCAGTCCCTCTGAGCGGATCGGGGCTGCAGGGGGCCAGCCCCTGTGAGCGGGTCAGGGCTGCGAGGGCAAGTCCCTGTCAGCGGGACAGGACTGCGGGGTAAATCGCTGTGAGCGGATCAGGGCTGTGGGGGCCAGTCCCTGTGAGCGGGTCAGGACTGCGGGGGCCAGTCCCTGTGAGCGGGTCAGGGCTGCGGGGGCCAGTCCATGTGAGTGGGTCAGAGCTGCGGGGGCAAGTCACTGGGAGCGGATCAGGGCTGTGGGGGCCAGTCCCTGTGAGCGGGTCAGGACTGCAGGGGGACTGTCCCTGTCAGCGGGACAGGACTGCAGGGGGCAAATCGCTGTGAGCGGGTCAGGGCTGCAGGAACCAGTCCCTGTGTGCGGGTCAGGGCTGCGGGGGCCAGTTCATGTGAGCGGGTCGGACTGCAGGGGGCCAGTCCCTGTGAGCGGGTCAGAGTTGCGGGGGCCAGTCCCTGTGAGCAGGTCAGGGCTGCAGGGTCCAGTGCTTGTGAGCGGGTCAGGGCTGCGGGGGCCAGTGCTTGTGAGCGGGTCAGGGCTGCGGGGGCCAGTGCTTGTGAGCGGGTCAGGGCTGCGGGGGCCAATCCCTGTGAGCGGGAGAGGGCTGCGGGGGCCAGTCCCTGTGAGCGGGTCAGGGCTGCGGGGGCCAATCCCCGTGAGCGGGTCAGGGCTGCGGGGGAAAGTCCCTGGGAGCGGGTCAGGGCTGCGAGGGCAAGTCCCTGTCAGCGGGACAGGACTGCGGGGTAAATCGCTGTGAGCGGATCAGTGCTGCGGGGGCCATTCCCTGTCAGCGGGACAGGGCTGCGGGGGCCAGTCACTGTCAGCGGGACAGTGCTGCGGGGGCCAGTCCCTGTCAGCGGGAATGGACTGCAGGGGGCAAATCACTGTGAGCGGGTCAGGGCTGCAGGGGGCAAGTCGCTGTGAGCGGGTCTGGGCTGCGTGGGCCAGTCCCTGTGAGCGGGTCAGGGCTGCGGCAGCCAGTCCCTGTGAGCGGGTCAGGGCTGCGGGGGGAAGTCCCTGTCAGCGGGACAGGACTGCAGGGGGCCAGTCCCTGCGAGCGGGTCAGGACTGCGGGGGCCAGTCCCTGTCAGCGGGACAGGACTGCAGGGGGCCAGTCCCTGCGAGCGGGTCAGGACTGCGGGGGCCAGTCCCTGTGAGCGGGTCAGGGCTGCGGGGGCAAGGCCCTGCGAGCGGGTCAGGACTGCGGGAGCCAGAGCCTGTGAGCGGGTCAGGGCTGCGGGGGCCAGTCCCTGTGAGAGGGTCAGGGCAGCGGGGGCCAGTCCCTGTGAGAGGGTCAGGGCAGCGGGTCCAAGTCACTGTGAGGGGGTCAGGGGTGCGGGGGAAAATCGCTGTGACCGGGAGAGGGCTGCGGGGGACAGTGACTGTGAGCGGGTCAGGGCTGCGGGGGCCAGTCCATGTGAGTGGGTCAGAGCTGCGGGGGCAAGTCACTGGGAGCGGATCAGGGCTGTGGGGGCCAGTCCCTGTGAGCGGGTCAGGACTGCAGGGGGACTGTCCCTGTCAGCGGGACAGGACTGCAGGGGGCAAATCGCTGTGAGCGGGTCAGGGCTGCACGACCCAGTCCCTGTGTGCGGGTCAGGGCTGCGGGGGCCAGTTCATGTGAGCGGGTCGGACTGCAGGGGGCCAGTCCCTGTGAGCGGGAGAGGGCTGCGGGGGCCAGTCCCTGTGAGCGGGTCAGGGCTGCGGGGGCCAGTAACTGTGAGGGGGTCAGGGGTGCGGGGGAAAATCGCTGTGACCGGGAGAGGGCTGCGGGGGACAGTGCCTGTGAGCAGGTCATGGCTGCGGGGGCCAGTGCCTGTGAGCGGGTCGGGGCTGCGGGTCCAGTTCCTCTGAGCGGGTCAGGGCTGCAGGGGGCCAGCCCCTGTGAGCGGGTCAGGGATGTGGGGGCGAGTCCCTGTGAGCGGATCAGGGCTGCGGGGACCAGTCCCTGTGAGCGCGAAAGGACTGCAGGGGGCAAATCGCAGTGAGCGGAATAGGGCTGCGGGGGCCAGTCCATGTGAGCGGGTCAGGGCTGCGGGGGCCAATCCCTGTGAGCGGGTCAGGGCTGCGGGGGCCAGTCCCTGTGAGCGGGTCAGGGCTGCGGGGACCAGTCCCTGTGAGTGGGTCAGGGCTGCGGGGGCAAGTCCCTGGGAGCGGGTCAGGGCTGCGAGGGCAAGTCCCTGCCAGCGGGACAGGACTGCAAGGGGCAGGTCCCTGTCAGCGGGACAGGACTGCGGGGGGCAAGTCGCAGTGAGCGGGTCAGGGCTGCGGGGGCAAGTCGCAGTGAGCGGGTCAGGGCTGCGGGGGCCAGTCCCTGTGAGCGGGTCAGGTCAGCGGGGGCCAGTCACTCTGAGCGGGTCAGGGCTGCGGGGGCCAGTCCCTGTGAGCGGGTCAGGGCTGTGGGGGACAGTCCCACTGAGCGGGTCAGGGCTGCGGGGCGCAGTGTCGCAGTGAGGGGGGTCAGGGCTGCGGGGGGCCAGTCCCCGTGAGCGGGTCAGGGCTGCGGGGGGCAGTGTCGCAGTGAGCGGGTCAGGGCTGCGGGGGCCAGTCCCTGTCAGCGGGACAGGGCTGCGGGGGGCAAGTCACAGTCAGCGGGACACGACTGCGGGGGGCAAGTCGCAGTGAGCAGGTCAGGGCTGTGGGGGGCAAGTTGCAGGGAGCGGGTCACGGCTGCGGGGGGGCAGTGTCGCACTGAGCGGGTCAGGGCTGCGGGGGGCAAGTGGGGGACAGTCCCTCTGAGCGGGTCAGGGCTGCGGGCGGCAAGTCCCTGTCAGCGGGACAGGACTGCGGGGGGCAAGTCGCAGTGAGCGGGTCAGGTCTGCGGGGGACAAGTCGCAGTGAGCGGGTCAGGGCTGCGGGGGGCCAGTCCCTGTGAGCGGGTCTGGGCTGCGGGGGCCAGTCCCTGTGAGCGGGTCAGGGCTGTGGGGGGCCAGTCCCTGTGAGCGGGTCAGGACTGTGGGGGGCAAGTTGCAGTGAGCAGGTCAGGACTGCGGGGGGCAAGTCACAGAGAGTGGGTCAGGGCTGCTGGGGGCCAGTCCCTGTGAGCGGGTCTGGGCTGCGGGGACCAGTCCCTGTGAGCGGGTCAGGGCTGCGGGGGGCCAGTCCCTGTGAGCGGGTCAGGGCTGCGGGGGGCAAGTGACAGTGAGTGGGACAGGACTGCGGGGGCCAGTCCCTGTGAGCGGGTCAGGGCTGCGGGGGCCAGTCCCTGTGAGCGTGTCAGGGTTGCGGCAGGCCAATCCCTGTGAGCGGGTCAGGGCTGCGGGGGGCATGTTGCAGTGAGCGGGTCAGGGCTGCAGGGGCCAGTCCCTCTGAGGGGGTCAGGACTGCGGGGGCAAAGTCGCACTGAGTGGGTCAGGACTGCGGGGGGCCAGTTCCTGTGAGCGGGTCAGGGCTGCGGAGGACAGTTCCTGTGAGCGGGTCAGGGTGCGGGGACCAGTCCCTGTGAGTGGGTCAGGGCTGCGGGGGAAAAGTCGCAGTGAGTGGGTCAGGGCTGCGGGGGCCAGTGTCGCAGTGAGCTGGTCAGGGCTGCGGGGGGCCAGTCCCCGTGAGCGGGTCTGGGCTGCGGGGGCAGGTCGCAGTGAGCGGTTCAGGGCTGCGGGGGGCCAGTCGCAGAGAGCGGGTCAGGGGTGCGGGGGCAAGTCCCAGTCAGCGGGACAGGACTGCGGGGGTCAAGTCGCAGTGAGCGGGTCAGGGCTGCGGGGCCAGTCGCAGTGAGCGGGTCAGGGCTGCGGGGGCCAGTCGCAGTGAGCGGGTCAGGGCTGCGGGGGCAAGTCCCTGTGAGCAGGTCACGGCTGCGGGGGCCAGTCACTGTGAGCAGGTCACGGCTGCGGGGGCCAGTCCCTGAGAGCAGGTCAGGGATGCGGGGGCCAGTCCCGGTGAGCGGGTCAGGGCTTCGAGGGCATGTCCCTGTCAGCGGGACAGGGCTGCAGGGGGGCAGGTCCCCGTCAGCGGGACAGGACTGCAGCGGGGCAGGTCGCAATGAGCGGTTCAGGGCTGCGGGGGCCAGTCCCTGTGAGCGAGTCAGGGCTGCGGCTGAGAGTCCCTGTGAGCGGGTCAGGGCTGCGGCGGGCCAGTTCCTGTGAGCGGGTCAGGGCTGCGGCGGGCCAGTTCCTGTGAGCGGGTCAGGGCTGCGGGGTGCAAGTCGCAGTCAGCGGGTCAGGGCTGCGGGGTGAAAGTCGCAGTGAGCGGGTCAGGGCTGCGGGGGGAAAGTCGCAGTGAGCAGGACAGGGCTGCAGGGGCAAGTCCCTGTCAGTGGGACAGGACTGCGGGGGGCAAGTCGCAGTGAGGGGGTCAGGGCTGCGGGGTGCATTGTCGCAGTGAGCGGGTCAGGGCTGCAGGGGCAAGTCCCTGTCAGTGGGACAGGACTGCGGGGGGCAAGTCGCAGTGAGGGGGTCAGGGCTGCGGGGTGCAGTGTCGCAGTGAGCGGGTCAGGGCTGCAGGGGCAAGTCCCTGTCAGTGGGACAGGACTGCGGGGGGCAAGTCCCCGTCAGCGGGTCAGGGCTGCGGGGTGCAAGTCGCAGTGAGCGGGTCAGGGCTGCGGTGCCAAGTCCCTGTCAGCGGGACAGGACTGCGGGGGGCAAGTCGCAGTGAGCGGGTCAGGGCTGCAGGGGGCAGTGTCGTAGTGAGCTGGTCAGGGCTCTGGGGGGCAAGTCGCAGTGAGTTGGTCAGGGCTGCAGGGGGGCCAGTCGCAGTAGGCGGGTCAGGGCTGTGGGGGCCAGTCCCTGTGAGCTGGTCAGAGCTGCGGGGGCCAGTCCCTTTCACCGGGTTAGGGCTGCGGGGGGCAGTGTCGCAGTGATGCGGTCAGGGCTGCAGGGGCAAGTCCCTGTCAGCGGGTCAGGGCTGCGGGGGGCAAGTTGCAGTGAGCAGGTCAGGGCTGCGAGTGGCAGTGTCGCAGTGAGCGGGTCAGGGCAGCGGGGGGCAAGGCCCCGTGAGCGGATCAGGGCTGCGGGGGGGCCAGTCACAGTTAGCGGGTCAGGGCTGCGGGGGGCCAGTCGCAGTAGGCGGGTCAGGGCTGTGGGGGCCAGTCCCTGTGAGCTGGTCAGAGCTGCGGGGGCCTGTCCCTTTCACCGGGTCAGGGCTGCGGGGGCCAGTCGCAGTGAGCGGGTCAGGGCTGCGGGGGCAAGTCAATGTGAGCGGGACAGGACTGCGGGGGCAATTCCCCATGAGCGGGTCAGGGCTGCGGGGTGCAAGTCGCAGTGAGCGGGTCAGGGCTGCGGGGGGGGCCAGTCGCAGTGAGCGGGTCAGGGCTGCGGGGGGCCAGTCGCAGTAGGCGGGTCAGGGCTGTGGGGGCCAGTCCCTGTGAGCTGGTCAGAGCTGCGGGGACCAGTCCCTTTCACCGGGTTAGGGCTGCGGGGGGCAAGTCGCAGTGAGCGGGTCAGGGCTTGGGGGACCGGTCCCCGTAAGCGGGTCAGCGCTGCGGGGGGCCGGTCCCCCTGAGCGGGTCAGGGATGCGGGGGGAAGGTCGCAGTGAGCGGGGAGGTCTGCGGGGGGCAAGTCGCAGTGAGCGGGTCAGGGCTGCGGGGGGCAGTGTCACAGTGAGCGGGCCAGGGCTGCGGAGGCCAGAACCTGTGAGCGGGTCAGGGTGCGGTGACCAGACCCGGTGAGTGGGTCAGGGCTGCGGGGAGAAAGTCGCAGTGAGTGGGTCAGGGCTGCGGGGGCCAGGTCGCAGTGAGCGGGTCAGTGCTGCGGGGGACCAGTCGCAGTGAGCGGTCAGGTCTGCGGGGGGCCAGTCGCAGTGAGCGGGTCAGGTCTGCGGGGGGCCAGTCGCAGTGAGCGGGTCATGGCTGCTGGGGGCAAGTCGCAGTGAGCGGGTCAGGGCTGCGGGCGGCAAGTCGCAGTGAAATGGGTCAGGTCTGCGGGGGGCAAGTCGCAGTGAGCGGGTCAGGTCTGCGGGGGCTCGTCCCTGTGAGCGGGTCAGGGGTGCGGCGGGCCAGTCCCTGTGAGCGGGTCAGGGCTGCAGGGGCCAGTCCCTGTTAGTGGGTCACAGCTGCGGGGGCCAGTCCCTGTGAGCGGGTCTGGGCTGCGGGGGCCAGTCCCTGTGAGCGGGTCAGGGCTGCGGGGGGCAAGTTGCAGTGAGCGGGTCGGGGCTGCAGGGGACAGTCCCTCTGAGGGGGTCAGGGCTGCGGGGGGCAAGTCGCAGTGAACGGGTCAGGGCTGCGGAGGACAGTTCCTGTGAGCGGGTCAGGGCTGCGGGGGAAAGTCGCAGTGAGCGGGTCAGGGCTGCGGGGGCAAGTCCCTGTCAGCGGGACAGGACTGCGGGGGTCAAGTCGCAGTGAGCAGGTCAGGGCTGCGGGAGGGCATTGTCACAGTGAGCGGGTCAGGGCTGCGGGGGCCAGTCGCAGTGAGTGGGTCAGGGCTGCGGGGGCAAGTCAATGTGAGCGGGACAGGACTGCGGGGGCAATTCCCCATGAGCGGGTCAGGGCTGCGGGGTGCAAGTCGCAGTGAGCGGGTCAGGGCTGCGGGGGGGGCCAGTCGCAGTGAGCGGGTCAGGGCTGCGGGGGCAAGTCCCTGTCAGCGGGACAGGGCTGCGGGGTGCAAGTCGCAGTGAGCGGGTCAGGGCTGCGGGGGCCAGTCGCTGTGAGCGGATCAGGGCTGCGGGGGGCAAGTCGCAGTGAGCAGGTCAGGTCTGCGGGAGGCAAGTCGCAGTGAATTGGGTCAGGTCTGCGGGGGGCAAGTCGCAGTGAGCGGGTCAGGTCTGCGGGGGCCAGTCCCTGTGAGCGGGTCAGGGCTGCGGCGGGCCAGTCCCTGTTAGCGGGTCACGGCTGCGGGGGCCAGTCCCTGTGAGCGGGTCAGGGCTGCGGGGGGATAGTTGCAGTGAGTGGGTCAGGTCTGCGGGGGGCAAGTCGCAGTGAGCGGGTCAGGTCTGCGGGGGCCAGTCCCTGTGAGCGGGTCAGGGCTGCGGCGGGCCAGTCCCTGTTAGCGGGTCACGGCTGCGGGGGCCAGTCCCTGTGAGCGGGTCAGGGCTGCGGGGGGATAGTTGCAGTGAGTGGGTCTGGGCCGCAGGGGCAAGTCGCAATGAGCAGGTCAGGGCTGCGGGGGGCCAGTCCCTCTGAGCAGGTAAGGGATGCGGGGGCCAGTCCCTGTGAGTGGGTCAGGGCTGCGGGGGCATGTCCCTGTCAGCGGGACAGGACTGCCGGGGGGCCAGTCCCTGTGAGCGAGTCAGGGCTGCAGCAGGCCAGTCCCTGTGAGCGGGTCAGGGCTGCGGGGGGCAAGTCGCAGTCAGCGGGTCAGGGCTGAGGGGGGCAAGTCGAAGTGAGTGGGTCACGGCTGCGGGGGGCGAGTCCCTGTGAGCGAGTCAGGGCTGCAGCGGCCAGTACCTGTGAGCGGGTCAGGGCTGCTGGGGGCAAGTCGCAGTGAGCGGGTCAGGGCAGCGGGGGCAAGTCCCTGTCAGCGGGACAGGACTGCAAGGGGCAGGTCCCTGTCAGCGGGTGAGGCCTGCGGGGGGCAAGTCGAAGTGAGCAGGTCAGGGCTGCGGGGGACAAGTCGCAGTGAGCAGGTCAGGGCTGCGGGGGGCCAATCGCAGTGAGCGGGTCAGGGCTGCGGGGGGCCAGTCCCTGTGAGCGAGTCAGGGCTGCGGCGGAGAGTCCCTGTGAGCAGGTCAGGCTGCGGGGGCCAGTCCCTCTGAGCGGGTCAGGGCTGCGGGGGCCAAGACCTCCGAGCGGGTCAGGGCTGCGGGGTCCAGTCCCTCTGAGCGGGTCAGGGCTGCGGGGGCCAGTCACTCTGAGCGGGTCAGGGCTGCGGGGGCCAAGTCCTCTGAGCGGGTCAGGGCTGCGGGGGCCACGCCCTCTGAGCGGGTCAGGGCTGTGGGGGACAGTCCCACTGAGCGGGTCAGGGCTGCGGGGCGCAGTGTCGCAGTGAGGGGGGTCAGGGCTGCGGGGGGCCAGTCCCCGTGAGCGGGTCAGGGCTGCGGGGGGCAGTGTCGCAGTGAGCGGGTCAGGGCTGCGGGGGCCAGTCCCTGTCAGCGGGACAGGGCTGCGGGGGGCAAGTCACAGTCAGCGGGACACGACTGCGGGGGGCAAGTCGCAGTGAGCAGGTCAGGGCTGTGGGGGGCAAGTTGCAGGGAGCGGGTCACGGCTGCGGGGGGGCAGTGTCGCACTGAGCGGGTCAGGGCTGCGGGGGGCAAGTGGGGGACAGTCCCTCTGAGCGGGTCAGGGCTGCGGGGGACAGTCCCTCTGAGCGGGTCAGGGCTGCGGGGGCCAATCCCTCTGAGCGGGTCAGGGCTGCGGGGGCCAGTCCATCTCAGCGGGTCAGGGTTGCGGCGGCCAGTCCCTCTGAGCGGGTCAGACCTGCGGGGGCATGTCCCTGTCAGCAGGACAGGACTGCGGGGGGACAAGTCCCTGTCAGCGGGACACGACTGCGGGGGGAAAGTCGCAGTGAGCGGGTCAGGGCTGCGGGCGGCCAGTCGCAGTGAGCGGGTCAGGGCTGCGGACGGCAAGTCCGTGTCAGCGGGACAGGACTGCGGGGGGCAAGTCGCAGTGAGCGGGTCAGGTCTGCGGGGGACAAGTCGCAGTGAGCGGGTCAGGGCTGCGGGGGGCCAGTCCCTGTGAGCGGGTCTGGGCTGCGGGGGCCAGTCCCTGTGAGCGGGTCAGGGCTGTGGGGGGCCAGTCCCTGTGAGCGGGTCAGGACTGTGGGGGGCAAGTCGCAGTGAGCGGGTCAGGGCTGTGGGGGGCAAGTTGCAGTGAGCAGGTCAGGACTGCGGGGGGCAAGTCACAGAGAGTGGGTCAGGGCTGCTGGGGGCCAGTCCCTGTGAGCGGGTCTGGGCTGCGGGGACCAGTCCCTGTGAGCGGGTCAGGGCTGCGGGGGGCCAGTCCCTGTGAGCGGGTCAGGGCTGCGGGGGGCAAGTGACAGTGAGTGGGACAGGACTGCGGGGGGCAAGTCCCTGTCAGCGGGTCAGGACTGCGGGGGGCAAGTCGCAGTGAGCGGGTCAGGGCTGCGGGGGGCAAGTCGCAGTGAGCCGGTCAGGGCTGCGGGCGGCCAGTCCGCGTGAGCGGGTCAGGGCTGCGGGGGGCAGTGTTGCAGTGAGCGGGTCAGGTCTGCGGGGGCAAGTCCCTGTCAGCGGGACAGGACTGCAAGGGGGAAGTCCCTGTCAGCGGGTCAGGTCTGCGGGGGGCAAGTTGCAGTGAGCGGGTCAGGACTGCAGGGGGCAAGTCGCAGTGAGCGGGTCAGGACTGCAGGGGGCAAGTCGCAGTGAGCGGGTCAGGGCTGCGGGGGCTAGTCCCTCTGAGCGGATCTGGCTGCGGGGGCCAGTCCCTCTGAGCGGGTCAGGGCTGCGGGGGCCAGTCCCTCTGAGCGGGTCAGGGCGGCGGGGGCCAGGCCCTCTGAGCGGGTCAGGGCTGCGGGGGCCAGTCCCTCGGAGCAGGAGACAGTGACACCTGTCCAAGTCAGGCAGGGAATCCACTTCCATCAGTCACCACACCCTATTCCCCACAGTCACTGCATCCCATTTCAGTCAGTCACTGCATCCCATTACACTCAGTCACTGCATCCCATTTCACTCAGTCACTGCATCCCATTTCACTCAGTCACTGCATCCCTTTTCTCTCAGTCACTGCTTCCCATTTCCCTCAGTCACTGCATCCCATTTCATGGAGACAGTGAATCCTATTCAACTGCGACAGTGAATCCATTTCCATCAGTCACCGCACCCTATTCCCCACAGTCACGGCATCACATTACACTCAGTCACTGCATCCTATTTCACTCAGTCACTGCGTCCCATTTCACTCAGTCACTGCGTCCCATTTCCCTCAGTCACTGTATCCCGTTTCTCACTGACGCTGCATTCAATTTCCGTCAGGTACTGCAACCCATTTCCTCAGTCACTGCCTCCCATTTTCCACATTCACTGCATCTCCTTTCCCACATTCACTGCATCTCCTTTCCCTCACTCACCGCATCGCATTTCGCTCAGGCACTGCATCGCATTTCCCTCAGTCACTGCATCCCATTTCCCTCCGTCACTGCGTCCCATTTCACTCCGTCAGTGCGTCCCATTACCCTCAGTCACTGCGTCCCATTTCACTCAGTCACGGCATCCCATTTCACTCAGTCACTGCCTGCAATTTCCTCAGTCACTGCCTCCCACTTCACTCAGTCACTGCCTCCCATTTCACTCAGTCACTGCCTCCCATTTCACTCAGTCACTCCCTCCCATTTCACTCAGTCACTCCCTCCCATTTCACTCAGTCACTCCCTCCCATTTCAGTCAGTCACTCCCATTTCAGTCAGTCACTGCATCCCATTTCACGCAGTCACTGCATCCCATATCCCACAGTCACTGCATCTCCTTTCGTCAGTCACTGCATCCTATGTCACTCAGTCACTGCATCACATTTCCCACGTTCACTGCATTTCCTTTCCCTCAGTCACTGCATCCCAATTCACTCAGCCACTGCATCCCATTTTACTCAGCCACTGCATCACATTTCACTCAGCCACTGCATCCCATTTCACTCAGCCACTGCATCCCATTTCACTCAGCCACTGCATCCCATTTCACTCAGCCACTGCAACCCATTACCCGAGTCACTGCATCCCATTATCCCAGTCACTGCATCCCATGTCCCCACAGTCACTGCATCTCATTTCCCTCAGTCACTGCATCCCATTATCCCAGTCACTGCCTCCCATTTCACTCAGTCACTGCCTCCCATTTCACTCAGTCACTGTTTCCCATTTAACAGAGACAGTGAATCCTATCCAAGTGAGACAGTGAATCCATTTCCAACAGTCACCGCACCCTATTCCCCACAGTCACGGCATCACATTTCCCTCAGTCACTGCGTCCCATTTAACTGAGACAGTGAATCTCATTGAACTGAGACAGTGCATCCCATTACCCTCAGTCACTGCATCTCTTTTCCCTCAGTCACTGCATCTCTTTTCCCTCAGTCACTGCATCTCATTTTCCTCAGCCACTGCATCCCATTTCACTCAGCCACTGCATCCCATTTCACTCAGCCACTGCATCCCATTTCACTCAACCACTGCAACCCATTTCACTCAGTCACTGCATCCCATTTCACTCAGTCACTGCATCCCATTTCACTCAGCCACTTGATCATATTCACTCAGTCACTGCATCCCATTTAACTGAGTCACAGCATCCCATTTGACTCAGTCACGACATCCTATTTAACGGAAACATTGAATCCTATTCAACTGGGATCGTGCATCCATTTCCCTCAGTCATCGCACCCTATTCCCCACAATCACCGCATTCCATTTCCCTCAGTCACCACATCCCATTTCCTTCAGTCATTGCATCCCATGACCCTCGCTCACTGCATCCCATGACCCTCACTCACTGCTTCCCATTTCACTCAGTCACTGCGTCCCATTTCACTCAGTCACTGCCTCCCACTTCACGCAGTCACAGCCTCCCACTTGACGCAGTCACAGCCTCCCACTTCACGCAGTCACAGCCTCCCACTTCACGCAGTCACAGCCTCCCACTTCACGCAGTCACTGCATCTCCTTTTGCCATTAACTGCATCGCATTTCACTCAGTCACTGCATTACATTACCCTCAGTCACAGCATCCCAATTCACTCAGTCACTGCATCCCATTTCACTCTGTCACTGCACCCATTTCAGTCAGTCACTCCCTCCCATTTCAGTCAGTCACTCCCTCCCATTTCCCTCAGTCACTGCATCCAATTTCCCACATTCACTGCATGTCCTTTCCCTCAGTCACTGCAGCCCATTTAACGGAGACAGTGAACACTATTCAGCTGAGACAGAGCATCCGTTTCCGTCAGTCACCGCACCCTATTCCCCACAGTCACCGCATTCCATTTCCCTGGTCACTGCTTCCCATTTCACTCACTCACTGCATCCCATTTCACTCTGTCACTGCACCCATTTCACTCAGTCACTGCTTCCCATTTCACTCAGCCACGGCATCCCATTTCACTCAGCCACGGCATCCCATTTCACTGAGCCACTGCATCCCATTTACATCAGTCACTGCATCCTATTTCACGCTGTCACTGCATCCCATTTCACGCAGTCACTGAATCCCATTTCCCTCAGTCACTGCATCACATTCCCCACAGTCACCGCATCCCGTTTCCCACAGACACGGGATCCCACTTCACTCAGCCACTGCGTCCCATTTCCCTCCGTCATTGCATCCCATTTCCCACAGTCACTGCATCTCCTTTCCTCAGTCACAGCTTGCCATTTCTCACAGTCACTGAATCACCTTTCCCTCAGTCACTGCATCCCATTCCACTGAGGCACAGCATCCCATTTCACTCAGTCACTGCATCCCATTTCACTCAGCCACTGCATCCCATTCCACTCAATCACTGCTACCTATTTCACTCAATCACTGCAACCCGTTTCCAAAAGTCACTGCGTCTCCTTTCCTTCAGCCACTGCATCCCAATTCCCTCAGTCACTGCATCCCATTTCACGCAGTCACTGCATCCCATTTCACTCAGTCACTGCATCCCATTTTACTCAGTCACTGCATCCCATTTCACTCAGTCACTGACTCCCATTTCACTCAGTCACTGACTCCCATTTCACTCAGTCACTCCATCCCATTTCACTCAGTCACTCCATCCCATTTCACTCAGACACTCCATCCCATTTCAGTCAGTCACTCCATCCCATTTCATTCAGTCACTGCACCCCATTTCACCGAGTCACTGCCTCCCACTTCACACAGTTACTGCCTCCCACTTCACACAGTCACTGCCACCCATTTCACTCAGTCACTGCCACCCATTTCACTCAGTCACTGCATCTCCTTTTGCCATTAACTGCATCTCATTTCCCTCAGTCACTGCCTCCCACTTCACACAGTTACTGCCTCCCACTTCACACAGTCACTGCCTCCCATTTCACTCAGTGACTGCCACCCATTTCACTCAGTCACTGCCTCCCACTTCACTCAGTCACTGCCACCCATTTTACTCAGTCACTGCATCTCCTTTTGCCATTAACTGCATCTCATTTCCCTCAGTCACTGCATCCCATTTCCATCAGTCACTGCATCCCATTTCCATCAGTCACTGCATCCCAGTTCACTCAGTCACTGCATCCCAGTTCACTCAGTCACTGCATCCCAGTTCACTCAGTCACTGCATCCCATTTCCCTCAGTCACTGCATCCCATTAACTTCAGTCGCAGGATCCCGTTTCAAACAGACACTGCGTCCCAGTTCACAGTCACTGCATCCCATTTCACACAGCCACTGCATCCCATTTCACTCAGTCACTGCAGCTCATTTCACTCAGTCACTGCATCCCATTACCATCAGTCACTGCATCCCATTACCCTCAGTCACTGCATCCCATTACCCTCAGTCACTGCATCCCATTTCCCGCAGTCACTGCATCCCATTTCCCGCAGTCACTGCATCCCATTTCGCTCAGTCACTGAATCCCAGTTCACTCAGTCACTACATCTCCTTTCCATCAGCCACTGCATCCCATTTCCCACAGTCACTGCATCCCATTTCCCTCAGTCACTGCATCCCATTTCCATCGGTCACTGCCCCCATTTCCTTCAATTACTGCATCCCATTCCACTCAGTCACTGCATCCCATCTCACTCAGTCACTGCATCTCCTTTCCCTCAGTCAGTGCATCTCCTTTCTCGCAGTCACTGCATCTCCTTTCCTGCAGTCACTGCATCTCATTACCCTCAGTCACTGCATCCCATGACCCTCAGTCACTGCATCCCATTACCCTCAGTCACTGCATCCCATTACCCTCAGTCACTGCATCCCAGTACCAAGAGTCACTGCATCCCATTTCCCACAGTCAGTGAATCTCCTTTCCCTCAGTCACTGCATCCCATTTCCCTCAGTCAGTGCATCCCATTTCCATAAGTCACTGCATCCCATCTCCACAAGCCACTGCATCCCATTTCACTGAGTCACTACATCCCGTTTCACAGAGTCACTGAATCGCATTTGGTGTTCTCACTTGAATGCAATGGTCATGAATCTCCTCCAATGGCTGGTCATGTATTTCCAATGCAAAATTTTACCAAGTTTTGATTTTCAATTTTGATTACATGTGTCTCCTCTATTCTATAAGATGCTGCAATAAACTCAAATTTGATAAATCATAATTCAACCACCATTACCTACAGAGTTAATTTCATCAAACAGATCCAATTAGAATTGTCACATTCCCAAATCCTGATTCAAGTTTTTCTAATTATGGGCCACGTGGTTCAGAAAAAAGACACTGAGAATCAGAGAGATGTACAGTCGGGAAACAGATCCTTTGGCCCAATTTGTCTATGTTGACCGGATATCCTAAATTAATTTAGTCCCATTTGCCAGCATTTGGCCCATATTCCTCTCAACCCGTCTTATTCATATACCCATCCACATGCCTTTTAAACGTACAAGCCTCCACCACTTCCTCTGGCAGCTCATTCCATACATGCACCACTATGAAAAAAATCCGGTCCATTTTAAATCTTCCCTCTCTCATTTTTAACCTATTCCCTCCAGTTTTGGATTCCAGCAACCCGGGGAAAAGATCTTGGCTGTTTGCTCTATCCACGTCCCTCGTAATTGTATAAACTTCGATATGGTCAGCCCTGAACTCCAAAGTTCCAAGAAATAGCTGCCTGTTCAAGCCCACGGTATACCTCCAACCTCCGATGCTGGTAACATCCTTGTAAATCTTCTCTGAACCCTTTCAAGTTTACAACAGACAACAATACAGCGCACAACAGGCCTTCGGCCCTCAATGTTGCGCCGACATCCTTCCTCTCGCAAGGAGACCAAAATCGATTGCAGTATTCCAAAAGCAGCCGAACCAACGTCCTACATGGCTGCTAAGTGATCTCCCAACTCCTATATTCAATGCACTGACGAATAAAGGCGAGCACACCAAATATCTCCTTCATATCCTTTTTACCGGTGGCTGTATTTTGATGGAACTACGAAACTGCCTTCCAGCGTCTCTTTATTAAGCAACACTCCCCACAACCTTCAGTGTAAACGTGCTGCCCTGATTTGCCTTTCCAAAATGTAGCACCTCACATTTAGCTAACCTCAACACCATCTGCCATTCCTCAGTTTATTCGCCCTTGTCAATGTCCCATTATATTCTGAGGTGACCTTCTTGGCTGGCTACTACACCTTCAATCATTGGGAAACTTATTAAACACACCTTCTATTTTCATATCCAAATCATTGCATCACTTCAACTCCCCCTCCCACTCCCTGAATGACATGTCCATCCTGGGCCTCTTCCAGTGTCACAACCAAACCACCCAGAAACTGGAGGAGCAGCACCTCATATTCTGCCTCGGGAGCTTCCAAATCAATAGCCTCAAGATGGACTTGGCCACCCTCAAAATCTCCCCACCCGCCAGCCTCATCCCAAGACTAGTTCCTCCCCTCATCCCCGCCTCCATGACCTGTCCGCCTTCTCTCCCACCTATCCACTCTTCCCACCTCACTGACCAACTCCCACCACTGCTTGGAATTATTTTTCTTTTCACACTTCATCAGCTCGACGTTATTTCTAAAATCTATTTTCCAAATGTTGGAAAAAGTGAGATAAAGAGAAGTAAAAGAAGTTACATTCTTCCCACTCGGGAAATCTCTGAATATTCTGTTGAAAGGCCGCCAAGGAACGATGCAATTCTTTTGTCACAAACACTGTGAGGGAGACATCTTTTTCGGTTCCACGAACTCCACCCTAAGGAAGACAAACCCACGTAACATATCTAGTGACTTAAAGCATACTCTATTGTTGCCCAAGGTGGAGAGCTGGATGAACACAGCAGGCCAAGCAGCATCAGAGAAGCAAGAAAGCTGATGTTTCGGGACGAGACCCTACTTCAGAAAATTGGCGCTGGAGAATCTGAGATAACAAGGAGTAGAGCCGGATGATACTGCTTGGCCTGCTGTGTTCATCCAGCTTTACACCTTCTTATCTCAGATTCTCCAGCATCTGCAGTTCCTACTGCCTCTATTGTTGCCCTTTCACTTTACTGAACTAATATGAGCCAGTAGTTTTGTTTAGGCTCATGTAATCTTACGGTTATTGGTCTGTACAAAATCCTGAATTAATTTTGATCGACTGACGGGAGGAGATGAATTTTATAGAAATTTTTGTTTTCTACCAATTTGCAGAGGGCATTGTGGGCGATTGAAGGACAGTGTTATTATCCTCCAGGTCTGTGGACTGCATCGTTACCAACTTGCCCATTTGCATATACATACAATATTCATTATGTACCAATGAAACATAATAAACCAATACTGCGTACTAAAAACAACGCTCACATATCAATGGAAATTTAAATATTTATCATAGAGTTTGAAGAATTGAATTCAATGATACAAAGCAAAAGCCAGTGAAGATGAGTGCAGTTGGTCAGCACTTTTGCCACGAAGTGGAGGTTGGCAGTTTGAGGCCACCCAGGAACAAGCAAGCTCTGTCTAACTCCAAGGGCAGCACGGTGGCTCAGTGGTTAGCACTGCTGACTCACAGCGCCAGGGACCCAGGTTCGATCCCACCGTTGGGCGATCTTCTGTGCGGAGTTTGTACATTCTGCCCATGCCTGCATGGGTTCCTGCTGGGTGCTCTGGTTTCCTCCCACAGTCCAAAGATGTGCAGGCTAGGTGTATGGGCCATGCCAAACTTGCCCATTGTGTTTAGGGATGTGCAGATTAGGTGTGTTAGTCATGGGAAATGTAGGGTTACTGAGGAAAGGGTCGGGGGATGAGTCAGGGTGAGATGCTCTTTGGAGGGTGGCTGTGGACTTCTTGAGTCAAAAGGGGCTTGTTTCCACACTGGAGGGATTCTATGATATGGAAGTATCTTTTGAAGTGGACATTCATGGGTATGCTGTAACAGAGACCTTGAAATACTGCACAACAAATATTTGGAACTAGACTGTCAATTCAGACATAGCATCAAAAGAGGTCATGGAAGTTGTCACCGATATAAAGCAGGATTGATGAAAATCCAGCAGGAAATGGTGTCAAAAGGCACAGTATCTTTTATTCATCTCCAGTTATTTTGTCCAAGGCACTGGATGCTGGCAGGATTGAAACATTTAAGAAATGCTTCACAAATCACATATAAGGACCTGCACATCTTTGAACAATGGGAGGAAACTGCAGCACCTGGCAGAAGCCTCTCGCAGACGCGGGGAGGACGTGTCAATTCCACACAGACAGTTACCCAAGACTGGAATCTCAACTGGCTCCCCAGTGCATGAGCAGCTCTAACCAGTGAGCAACTACCTTGCCCAGAAGGGGTTTTATAAGCGCATACATTATTTCCATTAAGACAGATCCAATCCTCTATTTCCAATCAAAATAACATATTGTAGATATCATGACAACAATCAGAAATGATTTTGAATAAGTCAATCAAAAAAATTGAAATAGTTTCCAAGCCGAAATACTAGATATGGTGCAGTTAAGATGAATAGCGCAACAACAAAAAGGCCATATTTTATGTGACCATCGGTAACACTTGAAAACTTGCAACAATTTGTCGCCAGTAGTGCTCTGAAGTGGCTTGATGATGCACTCCTCCATACACTGGAATGAAACTCCAAAGATCACAAATTCTCCTTCAATACCCTGTTGTAACAGTGACTGCATCAACCTGTGTTTATGGGCCTGACTGGAAACCCACACAACATGCATAAACAAAAAAATAATCTAAGGTAATAGGAGAAAAAAATGTATGTGTGCAACGTCTTTGAAAAGCAATTATTTGTAGCGGCTGCAAGCCCAGAAGGAATCTCGTTTCGCAGATGATATTCATTTGCACTGCAGGTCATGCCAGTCAGAATCAGTTTTCGTTTCATGACAGATAACTAAAACGTCCATTACAATGAACTTTGGTTGATCAGAAGATTTTAAGTAAGGACTATGTCTTATGTGAGCTGACAGCATTCGGGGATGGAGAAGGTACACTCACTGCTGGCATCTTGACACCATTGAATGAGCAAGCGTGGACACAAAGGTTGTAACAGGTCACAATTGTACAGGCAATATCTTTTGAGCTCCTTCCCAGCAGGCCTGTAATACTCTAAAGCTGTGCTAGACCCTCACTTCCTCCACCTTACGTACGCTGCCTTTTCTTTTTGACAAGAAGCACCTCTGTACCCGTCATCCAAGGCTCCTTAATCTTACCCCTTCTACCCTGTCTCAGAGGAACAAATTTATACATCACTCGCAACAACTGCTCCTTGAACAGCCTCCACATGTCTGCCGCGCCCTTTCTGTGGAACAATTGCTCCCAATCTGTACTTCCCAACTCCTGTCTGATAGTATCATAATTTCCTTGACCCCAGTGAAATATCTTCCCCTGGTAACTGCTCCTTTCCCTTTCCATGGCTATGGTAAATGTGAGGCTCTTGCGGTCACTGTCGCCAAAGTGTTCTCCCACCACGAGATCTGACACCTGTCCTGGCTCATCGCCGAGCACCAAATCCAAAATGGCCTCCCCCCTCGTCGGCCTGTCCCCAAACTAAGTCAGGAAACCCTCCTGAACACACCTGACAAAAACGGCTCCATCCAAACCATCTGCACTGAGGAGGTTTCAATCTATATTGGGAAAGTTGAAGTCACCCATAACAACAACCCTGCTACGTTTGCACTTTCCAACAATCTGCCGGCCAATGAGTTCTTCGATCTCCCAACTGCTATTTGGGGGCCGTAGAAAACCTCCAGTGAGGTGACTGCTGCCTTGTTGTTCCGAACTTCCACCCACACTGACTCAGTCGACAAACGTTCCTTGGCAACATCAGCCCATACCGCCTCAGTAGACGAGTCCTCAAAGGTTCTTTCAGCCGCCGTTATACTGTCCTTGACCAACAAAGCCACACCTCCCCCTCTTTTACCACCTTCCCAGACCTTAATGAAAGATCTAAACCCGAGAACCTGCAACATCCATTCCTGACCCTGCTCTATCCATGTCTCCGAAATGGCCACAACATCGAAGTCCGTGGTACCTATCCAAGCTGCAAGCTCACCTACATTATTCCGGATACTCCCGGCATTAAAGTCGTCACACTTCAATCCAGCTTGCTGTCTGCCAGCACACTTCTGTGACAGTGAGGTCCTGACCATGTCCTCCCTACGCTCATCCTCCTGTGTACTGGGACTACACCTCAGTTTCCCATCCCCCTTCTGAGCTCGTTTAAATCCAACCGAATGGCACTGGCCAATTTCCCACCCAGGATATTAGTGCCCCTCTGGTTCAAGTGGATATCGTCCTGTTTGTACAGGTCCCACCTTCCCCAGAATGAACCCCAATTGTCCATGTACCTGAAGCCCTCCCACCTGCACCATCCCTGCAGCCACGTCTTCAGCTGAAATCTCTCCCTGTTCTTTGCCTCGCTATCACGTGGTACGGTGACAAACTAGTGACGACCACTCTGTTTGTTCTCGCTCTCAACTTCCACCCTCGATCCCTGAAAGCCTGCCTGACATCCCTATCCCTCTTTCTACCTATGTCGTTGGTGCCTACGTGTCCCACGACTTGGGGCTGGTCAACCTCTCCCCTCAGGACCCTAAACACATGATCCGAGACATCACAGACCCTGGCACCTGGTAGGCAACACACCAATCGTGAGTCTCTTTCGTTCCCGGCAAATCTTCTATCAGTCCCTCTAACTATTGAGTCCCCAATGACTATCACTCTCTTCCTATCCCCGCTTCCCTTCTATGCAAGAGGGACAGACTCTGTGCCAGAGACCTGCACCCTACTGCATACCCACTGCCAACTCGTCCCCCGGAACAGTATCCAAAATGGTATAGTTGTTTTTCAGGGGAGCGACCGCAGGGGATTTCAGGGGAACGACCACAGGGGAAGGTTAGTCAAGCTACACCGGGTAAACGTGCATTTTTGGCTGAAGAAACATGTGTTTCAATGTGAGCTAATGGAAGCAGCCATGGAGTCAAAGCTAAACGTTTTGACAATAAGACAACCATTCTTAAAAGCAGCAGACAGTGTGAAAAAGAAATGAGCTGCTTTAATATCCACTTAAAATTTATGTGGAATATCAGATGGAATTTTCTTATTGACTCCATTGTGCAATCATGTCGAGCTAAAAATGTTAACTGCATTAATTAAAACTAACCAGAAACGGACTTTGTCGTAAATGGTTTGACGATTTTCTGTATCTGGAACATCCCTATTCCTTCTCCAACGAAGATCGTACCAACCTATGGTACCAAACTGTGAGTCAAATGGATGGGACACATAATCTTTCAATTCCTCATCAAAACAGTCTCATCGTATGGTTCTGTGCAATAAAAGAGAAAGAATAAACATGTTTCCCACAATTTTGCTGATGTTTACGAACAGAATGCTCAAATTCAAAAAGTTTGGGCTGGCATGTCTGCTTCCTCCAGCCTGTTTGAACTGTTCCATTCAATGTGAAATTTGTGTTAAGTTTTAGCACACAGGTCTATTTGATCTGCGCCACCACCTTCTATTAGTCATACATGCTTTCCCCCTCTTCCTGTAATACGTTCCTTGAAGTGTTCAATGAGATTTTGATTTTAAATCTTATCGTCATATTCTTTTGATTCTCAAGCATCAATGAATCTGATGTTGCCGCCATTCCATGCAGTGCACAGCACGTCAAACAGGAGTCTTGCTCTTGCCATGAGCACTGAGGTAGTATGGGGTCACAACTGTCTCATAGTTCGGAATGAAATTCTACATATAGGGCTATGAAGAGTCATGCAGTTAATTTTATTTGACATGCTATTTCTTTTCTTAACAAATATGCTGGATTTAAAGTGATCTTCACCCTCATTTAAAATGAATCCAACGTAAAACCAGCAAATCGAAATTTTAATTTGAGTTCAGTGTTACACAAATATATGACTTTTTTAAAAATTATATTCGAGTCAACATTAACATTTAATTCCCTGACACCGGGTGAACTTACTTTTAAACTCCAATTTTCCTTCGGTATTAACGGACAAGTGAGCCTTTTTGCAAGCACCGAAAGGCTGCACCAGTTTATGCTAAAACTTGCGGAACTGTAAGTTTCACAAATATGTTCCTATTAAACACTAATTCCTATTGAAGCAGTATGAAGCCAAATTCATTCAACTGGACAGCAAAAACGGTCAAGATTTTAAAAACAAGCAACTATTTTGAAGTCACTCTTCGAACTAAATTCCATCTTGGTGTGTGAGAGTCCATAGGTTCCTCACTCTCAACGAACCATTCAACTGTCATGCAATTACTGAAACACACAGACAAAAAACATCAACGTTAACAGTCACTAAGATTTTGAGAGTGATTTGGAATTCGTACTAATTCCCCCCTGGGGAAAATCTGTTCCAATCTGGATAGTACTCACTTATTACCATCCAACCTACCTTCCCCAGCACCTCCTCCCCCTCCACGCTATTTGTTTCTGAGCTCCCTTCCACCCTCCATTTCTCAGGAAGGGTCCTGACCCAAAACCTCAACTTTCCTCAGCCTCTGATGCTGCCTGACAAAACGTCAGCTTTTACGCTCCTGAGATGCTGCTTGGCCTGCTGTGCTCATCCAGCTCCACACTTTGTTATCTCTGTTCATTTGCCTGTTCTTTCTATCGGACATGAATCATTGGCTATTTCGTTCCCAACACTTATCCCCTAACAACCACCTCTCTGTGATACCCAGAGTGATGTATCTGTCAATTTCAATCTGCACCACAAACTCATTCACTTTGTTTCATACACTCCCTGCAATTCAATACAAGATCTTCAGTCTGGCATTTACAGCCACCCTTCTTATCTGCTGCAGCTGAAGTGAGACTCCTGACCATTTCCAAACTTTTTGTCCTATTACTTGCTCTGGAAACTTTGCTGAGCACTTACCAGCTTCTAACTTTTTCCACAATTTTCCATGCAACTGAGCTCACCCACTCCACACTTTTTATTTTTACGCCCTAGCCCCAGACCTAGCTCTGTATTTTGCGAGGATACTTGTCCCAATATGATTCTCATCGAGCCTATAACACCAGAACGACTCCCTCCTTCCCCATACCGATGCCAATGTCCCATGAATTCAAACACATTTCTGCCATGCCACCATTTGAACAATGTACATCTATAATTATGTTCACACCGTGCCAAATTGCTCAGATAATAATCCAGAGATTATTACCATTCTGGTTCTGCTTTCTCACCTCAGCACCTCGGTGCTCATAATCCCTCAGCAGAACCTCTTTCCTCTTTCTTCCATATCAATGGTACCTGTGTGGACCACGATAGCTGGATTTCTACTCCTCCCACTTCAAGTTCCTTTGTAGCCGAGATGGAATATTCTGAACCTGGGCACCAGGCAGGCAACACTACTTTCGAGACTCCCGATCCTGGTCACAACGAACAGTGTTCATTCTCCTAACTATACTACCTCTGATTATAACTACATTTCACTTTTTATCCCCTCCTGAATGTCCCCCCTGTACCACAGTGCTACAGTCAGTTTACTCATCTTCCCTCTCCCCTGCACTCTCATCCACACACGAAGAAAGAATCTCAAACCTGTTCGAGAAGATCAAAGGCCAAGGTTCCTTCTGCACTACATCCTGGATCCTTCCACCTGCCCTGATCTTTGTCATTGGCCACTGACCGAGTTTCAGCTAGTTAATCTAAGGTGTGTGACTGCCTCCTGAAGCACAGCATTCCCTGGTAACTCTGCCCCACATGATTTGTTGATTGGTCAAAACTGAGATTCCAGTTCATCAACCGTAAGCTGGAGTCTGGGGCCTGACCACTCCCCCGTCATATAGGTACAAATCATCATCTGGCCTGGCATCTCCATTTCAATTACTTCGATCAGCGGGGGGCCAGTCGCAGTGAGCGGGTCAGGGGTGCAAGGGGCAGTGTCGCAGTAAGCGGGAAAGGACTGCGGGGGGCAAGTCGCAGTAAGCGGGTCAGGGCTGCAGGGGCAAGTCCCTGTCAGCGGGACAGGACTGCGGGGGGCAAGTCGCAGTGAGGGGGTCAAGTCGCAGTGAGGGGGTCAGGGCTGCGGGGTGCAGTGTCGCAGCGAGCGGGTCAGGGCTGCGGGGGCAGGCCCTCTGAGCGGGTCAGGGCTGCGGGGGGCAAGTCGCAGTGAGCGGGTCTGGGGTGCGGGGGGCATTGTCGCGGTGTGAGGGTCAGGGATGCAGGGGCCAGTCCCTGTGAGTGGGTAAGAGCTGCGGGGGCCAGTCCCTGTGAGCGTGTGAGGGCTGCGGCGGCATGTCCCAGTCAGCGGGACAGGACTGCAAGGGGGCAGGTCCCTGTCAGCGGGAGAGCACTGCAGGGGGGCAGGTCGCAGTGAGCGGGTCAGGTCTGCGGGGGGCAAGTCGCAGTGAGCGGGTCAGGGCTGCGGGGGGCCAGTCCCCCTGAGTGGGTCAGGTCTGCGGGGGGCAAGTCGCAGAGAGGGGTCAGGGCTGCGGGAGGCGGGTCGCAGTGAGCGGGTCAGCTCTGCGGGGGGCAAGTCGCAGTGAGCGGGTCAGGGCTGCAGAGGCCATTCCCTGTGAGCAGGTCAGGGCTGCGGGGGCAGGCTCTCTGAGCGGGTCAGGGCTGCGTGGGGCAAGTCGCAGTGAGCGGGTCTGGGGAGCGGGGGGCAATGTCGCACTGAGCGGTTCAGGGCTGCGGGGGGCCAGTGCCTGTGAGCGGGTCAGGGCTGCGGGGGCATGTCCTTGTCAGCGGGACAGGACTGCAGGGGGGCCGGCCCCTGTCAGCGGGACAGGACTGCAGGGGGGCAGGTCCCTGTCAGCGGGACAGGACTGCAGGGGAGCAAGTCGCAGTGAGCGCGTCAGGGCTGCGGGGACCCATCGCAGTGAGCGGGTCAGGGCTGCGGGGGGTCAGTCCCTGTGAGCGGGTCAGGGCTGCGGGGGCCAGTCCCTGTCAGCGGGACAGGACTGCGGTGGGCAGTGTCGCAGTGAGCGGGTCAGGGCTGCGGGGGCCAGTCCCTGTCACCGGGTCAGGGCTGCGGGGGGCAAGTCGCAGTGAGCGGGTCAGGGCTGCGGGGGGCCGGTCCCCCTGAGCGGATCAGGGCTGTGGGGGGCAGTGTCGCAGTGAGCGGGTCAGGGCTGAGGGGGCAAGTCGCAGTGAGGGGGTCAGGGCTGCGGGGGGCAAGTCGCAGTGAGCGGGTCAGGGCTGAGGAGGGCAGTGTCGCAGTGAGCGGGTCAGCTCTGCGGGGGGCAAGTCGCAGTGAGCGGGTCAGGGGTGTGGGGGGCCAGTCCCTGTGAGCGGGTCAGGGCTGCGGGGGCCAGTCCCTGTCAGCGGGACAGGACTGCGGTGGGCAGTGTCGCAGTGAGCGGGTCAGGGCTGCGGGGGCCAGTCCCTGTCACCGGGTCAGGGCTGCGGGGGGTCAGTACCTGTGAGCGAGTCAGGGCTGCGGCGGCCAGTCCCTGCGAGCGGGTCAGGGCTGGGGGGGGCAGTGTCGCAGTGAGCGGGTCAGGGCTGCGGGGGGCAGGTCGCAGTGAGGGGGTCAGGGCTGCGGGGGGCAAGTCGCAGTGAGCGGGTCAGGGCTGAGGAGGGCAGTGTCGCAGTGAGCGGGTCAGCTCTGCGGGGGGCAAGTCGCAGTGAGCGGGTCAGGGGTGTGGGGGGCCAGTCGCAGTGAGTGGGTCAGGGCTGCGGAGGGCCAGTCCCTGTGAGCGGGTCAGGGGTGCGGGTATCAGTCCCTGTCAGCAGGACAGGACTGCAGGGGGCAAGTCGCAGTGAGCGGGTCAGGGCTGCGGGAGGCAGGGTCGCAGTGAGCGGGTCAGCTCTGCGGGGGGCCAGTCGCAGTGAGCGGGTCAGGGGTGCGGGTACCAGTCCCTGTCAGCAGGACAGGACTGCAGGGGGCAAGTCGCAGTGAGCGGGTCAGGGCTGCGGGGGGCAAGTCGCAGTGAGCGGGTCAGGGCTGCGGGAGGCTGGGTAGCATTGAGCGGGTCAGGGCTGCGGGGGGTCAGTACCTGTGAGCGAGTCAGGGCTGCGGCGGCCAGTCCCTGCGAGCGGGTCAGGGCTGGGGGGGGCAGTGTCGCAGTGAGCGGGTCAGGGCTGCGGGGGGCAGGGGGCAGGTCGCAGTGAGCGGGTCAGGGCTGCGGGTGGCAGTGTCGCAGCGAGCGGGTCAGGACCGCGGAGGGCAAATGGCACTGAGCGGGTCAGGTCTGTGGGCAACAAGTCGCAGTGAGCGGGTCACGGCTGCGGGGGCCAGTCCATGTGAGCGGGTCGGCGCGGTGGGGGCCAGTCCCTCTGAGCGGGTCAGAGCTGCGGGGCCAAGTCGCAGTGAGCGGATCAGGGCTGTCGGGGGCAGTGTCGCAGTGAGCGGGTCAGGGCTGCGGGGGGTAGTTCGCAGTGAGCGGGTCAGGGCTGCAGGGGGCCATTCGCAGTGAGCGGGACAGGACTGCGGGGGCAAGTCGCAGTGAGCGGGTCAGGACTGCGGGGGGCAAATCGCAGTGAGCGGGTCAGGACTGCGGGGGGCAAGTCACAGTGAGCGGGTCAGGGCTGCGGGGGGTAGTGTCGCAGTGAGCGTGTCAGGGCTGCGGGGGACCGGTCGCCCTGAGCGGGTCAGGGCTGCCGGGGGCAAGCCGCAGTGAGCGGGTCAGGGCTGCGGGGGGCCAGACGCAATGAGCGGGTCAGGGCTGCGGGGGCAAGTCCCTGTCAGCGGGACAGGACTGCAGGGAGCAAGTCGCAGTGAGCGGGTCAGGGCTGTGGGGGCCAGTCCCTGTGAGCTGGACAGGGCTGCGGGGGCCAGTCCCTGTCACCGGGTCAGGGCTGCGGGGGGCAAGTCGCAGTGAGCGGGTCAGGGCTGTGGGGGGCCGGTCCCCGTGAGCAGGTCAGGGCTGCGGGGGGCCGGTCCCATTGAGCGGGTCAGGGCGGCGGGGGGCCAGTCGCAGTTAGTGGATCAGGACTGCGGGGGGCAAGTCGCAGTGAGCGGATCAGGTCTGCGGGGGGGCAAGTCGCAGTGAGCGGGTCAGGTGTGCGGGGGGGCAAGTCGCAGTGAGCGGGTCAGGGCTGCGGGGGGCCAGTTCCTGTCACCGGGACAGGACTGCAAGGGGCAGGTGGCAGTGAGCGGGTCAGTGCTGCGGGGTGCCGGTTTGCGTGAGCGGGTGAGGGCTGCGAGGGGCCGGTCCCCCTGAGCGGGTGAGGACTGCGGGGGTCAGTGTCGCAGTGAGCGGGTCAGGGCTGCGGGGGGCAGGTCGCAGTGAGCGGATCAGGGCTGCGGGGGGCCATTCGCAGTGAGCGGGTCAGGGGTGCGGGGGGCAGTGTCGCAGTGAGCGGGTCAGGACTGCGGAGTGGCAGGTCGCAGTGAGCGGGTCAGGACTGCAATGGGCATGTCCCTTTCAGCGGGACAGGACTGCGGGGGCAGGTGGCAGTGAGCGGGTCAGGACTGCAAGGGGCAAGTCCCTGTGAGTGGGTCAGGGCTTTGGGGGGCAAGTCGCAGTGAGCGGCTCAGGGATGCGTGGGGCAAGTCGCAGAGAGCGGGTCAGGGCTGCGGGGGCCAGTCCCTGTGAGTGGGTCAGGATGGCGGGGGCCAGTACCTCTGAGCGGGTCAGGGCTGCCGGGGCAAGTCCCTGTCAGCGGGACAGGACTGCAAGGGGCAGGTCACTGTGAGCGGGTCAGGACTGCGGGGAGCAGGTCGCAGTGCGAGGGTCAGGACTGCAAGGGGCAAGTCCCTGTGAGCGGGTCAGGTCCGCGGGGGTCAAGTTGCAGAGAGCGGGTCAGGGCTGCGGGGGGCATTCCCTGCGAGCGGGTCAGGGCTGCAGGGGCATGCCCTCATAGCGGGTCAGGGCTGCGGGAGGCAAGTCGCAGTGAGCAGGTCTGGGGTGCGGGGGGCAATGTCGCATTGAGCGGGTCAGGGTTGCGGGGGACCAGTCCCTGTGAGCGGGTCACGGCTGCGGGGGCCAGTCCCTGTCAGCGGGTCAGGGCTGCGGGGGCCAGTCCCTCTGAGCGGGTCAGGGCTGCGGGGGCCAGTCGCTGTCAGCGGGTCAGGGCTGCGGGGGCCAGTTCCTGTCAGCGGGAAAGGACTGCAAGGGTCAAGTCGCAGTGAGCGGGTCAGGGCTGCGAGGGCAAGTCCCTGTCAGCGGGACAGGGCAGCGGGGGAACAGTCCGCGTGAGTGGGTCAGGGCTGCGGGGGGCAGTGTCGCAGTGAGCGGGTCAGGGCTGCGGGGGGCAAGTCGCAGTGAGCGGGACAGGACTGCGGGGGTCAAGTCGCAGTGAGCGGAGTCAGGGCTGCGGGGGCCCAGCCCTCTGAGCGGGTCAGGGCTGCGGGGGCCAGTCCCTCTGAGCGGGTCAGGGCTGCGGGGGCCAGTCCCTCTGAGCGGGTCAGGGCTGCGGGGGACAGTCCCTCTGAGCGGGTCAGGGCTGCGGGGGCCAGTCCATCTCAGCGGGGCAGGGCTGCGGCGGCCAGTCCCTCTGAGCGGGTCAGACCTGCGGGGGCATGTCCCTGTCAGCAGGAAAGGACTGCGGGGGGAAAGTCGCAGTGAGCGGGTCAGGGCTGCGGGGGCCAGTCCCTGTGAGCGGGAGAGGACTGCGGGCGGCAAGTCCCTGTCAGCGGGACAGGACTGCGGGGGGCAAATCGCAGTGAGCGGGTCAGGGCTTCCGGGGGCAGTGTCGCAGTGAGCGGGTCAGGGCTGCGGGGGGCAGTGTTGCAGTGAGCAGGTCAGGGCTGCGGGGGGCAAGTCGCAGTGAGCGGGTCAGGTCTGCGGGGGGCAAGTCGCAGTGAGCGGGTCAGGACTGCAGGGGGCAAGTCGCACTGAGCGGGTCAGGGCAGCGGGGGCTAGTCCCTCTGAGCGGCTCTGGCTGCGGGGGCCAGTCCCTCTGAGCGGGTCAGGGCTGCGGGGGCCAGTCCCTCTGAGCGGGTCAGGGCAGCGGGGGCTAGTCCCTCTGAACGGCTCTGGCTGCGGGGGCCAGTCCCTCTGAGCGGGTCAGGGCTGCGGGGGCCAGTCCCTCTGAGCGGGTCAGGGCGGCGGAAGCCAGTCCCTCTGAGCGGGTCAGGGCTGCGGGGGCCAGTCCGTCTGAGCAGGAGACAGTGAATCCTATCCAAGTGAGACAGTGAATCCATTTCCATCAGTCACCGCACCCTATTCCCCAGTCACGGCATCACATTTCCCTCAGTCACTGCGTCCCATTTCACTGAGACAGTGAATCTCATTGAACTGAGACGATGCATCCCATGACCCTCAGTCACTGCATCTCTTTTCGCTCAGTCACTGCAACTCATTTTCCTCAGTCACTGCATCCCATTTCACTCAGCCACTGCATCCCATTTCACTCAGCCACTGCATCCCATTTCACTCAGCCACTGTATCCCATTTCACTCAGCCACTGCATCCCATTTCACTCAGCCACTGCATCCCATTTCACTCAGCCACTTCATCATATTCACTCAGTCATTGCATCCCATTTCCTTCAGTCACTGCATCCCATGACCCTCGCTCACTGCATCCCATGACCCTCACTCACTGCTTCCCATTTCACTCAGTCACTGCTTCCCATTTCACTCAGTCACTGCTTCCCACTTCACTCAGTCACTGCATCCCATTTCACCGAGTCACTGCCTCTCAATTCAACACAGTCACTGCCTGCCACTTCACACAGTCACTGCCTGCCACTTCACACAGTCGCTGCCACCCATTTCACTCAGTCACTGCCTCCCACTTCACTCAGTCACTGCCTCCCACTTCACTCAGTCACTGCCTCCCACTTCACTCAGTCACAGCATCCCATTGCCCTCAGTCACAGCATTCCATTTCCAAGTCACTGCATCTCCATTCCCTCAGTCACTGCATCTCATTTCCCTCAGTCACTGCATCTTATTTCCCTCAATCACTGCATCCCATTTCACTCAGTCACTGCATGCCATTTCACTCAGTGACTGCATCCCATTACCGTCAGTCTCAGCCACCTATTTCACTCAGTCACTGCATCCCAATTCACTCAGTCACTGCATCCCATTTCACTCAGTCTCAGCACCCCATTTCACTCAGTCACTCCATGTCCCTTCCTCAGTCACAGCATCGCATTTCACTCAGTCACTGCATCACATTACCCACAGTCACTGCATCTCATTTCCCTCAGTGACTGCATCACATTTCACTCAGTCACTGCATCCCATTTCACTCAGTCACTGCATCCCATTTCACTCAGTCACTGCATCCCATTACGCTCAGTCACTGCATCCCATTACGCTCAGTCACTGCATCCCATTCCCCTCTGTCACTGCATCCCATTACCCTCAGTCACTGCCTCCCACTTCACTCAGTCACTGCCTCCCACTTCACTCAGTCACTCCCTCTCATTTCACTCAGTCACTACCTCCCATTTCAGTCAGTCACTGCATCTCCTTTCCCTCAGTCACTGCATCACATTTCACTCAGTCTGAGCACCCCATCTCATTCAGTCAGTGCATCCCATTTCCCAGAGTCACTGCCTCCCATTTCCCTCAGTCACTGCTTCCCATTTCCCTCAGTCACTGCCTCCCATTTCCCTCAGTCACTGCCTCCCATTTCCCTCAGTCACTGCCTCCCATTTCCCTCAGTCACTGCCTCCCATTTCCCTCAGTCACTGCCTCCCATTTCACTCAGTCACTGCCTCCAATTTCACTCAGTCACTGCATCCCTTTTCACTCAGTCACTGCATCCCATTTAACTGAGACAGTGAATCTCATTGAACTGAGACAGTGCATCCCATTACCCTCAGTCAGAGCAATCCATTTCCCTCAGTAACGGCACCTCCTGTCCCTCAGTCACTGCCTCCCATTTCCCTCAGTCACTGCGTCCCATTTCACTCAGTCACTGCATCCCATTTCACTCAGTCACTGCATCCCATTTCACTCAGGCACTGCACCACATTACCCTCAGTCACTGCATCCCTTTTCACTCAGTCACTGCATCCCTTTTCACTCAGTCACTGCATCCCTTTTCACTCAGTGATTGCATCCCATTACACTCAGTCACTGCGTCCCATTTCCCTCAGTCACTGCCTCCCGTTTCCCACAGTCACAGCAAACGTTTCCCACAGTCACTGCAACCCATTTCCCACAGTCACTGCATCCCATTTCACTCAGTCACAGCATCCCATTTCTCTCAGTCACAGCATCCCATTACCCTCAGTAACAGCATTCCATTTCCCACAGTCACTGCATTTCCTTTCCCTCAGTCACTGCATCGCATTTCACTCAATCACTGCAACCTTTTCGTACAGTCACTGCATCCCATTTCCCACAGTCACTGCATCCCATTTCACTCAGGCACTGCATCCCATTTCACACAGGCACTGCATCTCATTTCCCTCAGTCACTGCATCTCCTTTCCCGCAGTCACTGCATCTCATTTCCCTCAGTCACTGCGTCCCATTACCCTCAGTCACTGCGTCCCATTATCCTCAGTCACTGCATCCCATTTCACTCAGTCACTGCATCCCATTTCACTCAGTCACTGCATCCCTTTTCAGTCAGTCACTGCATCCCTTTTCACTCAGTCACTGCATCCCATTTCACTCAGACACTGCCTCCCTTTTCCCACAGTCACTGCAAACTTTTCTCACAGTCACTGCAACCCATTTCCCACAGTCACTGCATCTCCTTTCCCACAGTCACTGCATCTCATTTCCCACAGTCATGGCATCTCCTGTCCCTCAGTCACAGCACCTCCTGTCCCTCAGTCACGGCACCACCTGTCCCTCAGTCACGGCACCACCTGTCCCTCAGTCACTGCATCTCATTTCCCTCTGTCACTGCATCTCATTTCCCTCAGTCACTGCATCTCATTTCGTTCAGTCACTGCATCTCAATTCCCTCAGTCACTGCATCCCATTTCCATCAGTCAATGCATCCCATTATCCCTCAGGCACTGCAGCCCATTTCACTCAGGCACTGCAGCCCATTTCACTCGGGCACTGCAGCCCATTTCACTCGGGCACTGCAGCCCACGTACCTCAGTCACTGCATCCCATTTCAGTCAGTCACTGCATCCCATTTCACTCAGGCACTGCAGCCCATTTCACTCAGGCACTGCATCCCATTTCACTCAGGCACTGCATCCCATTTCCCTCAGTCACTGCAATCCATTTCCCACGGTCACTGCATCTCCTTTCTCTCAGTCACTGCATCTACTTTCCCTCAGTCATGGCACCTCATTTCATTCATTCACGGCACCTTCTGTCCCTCATTCACTGCATCTCATTTCCCTCTGTCACTGCAACTCATTTCGATCAGTCACTGCATCCCATTTCAATCAGTCACGACATAACATTTCACTCAGTCACTGCATCCCATTTAACGGAGACAGTGAATCCTGTTCAACTGAGACAGTAAATCAATTTCCATCAGTCACCACACCCTACTCCCCACAGTCCCGGCACCCCATCTCACTCAGTCAGTGCATCCCATTTCCCATAGTCACTGCATGTCCTTTCCTTTGTCACTGCATCGCATTTCACTCAGTCACTGCATCGCATTACCCTCAGTCCCCACCCCTTATTCCCCACAGTCACGGCATCCCATTTCCCACAGTCACTGCATCGCATTTCATTCAGTCAGTGCACCCCATTACCCTCAGGCACTGCGTCCCATTTCACTCAGGCACTGCATCCCATTTCACTCAGGCACTGCATCCCATTTCACTCAGGCACTGCGGCCCATTTCACTCAGGCACTGCGGCCCATTTCACTCAGGCACTGCAACCCATTTCCCACAGTCACTGCATCTCCTTTCCCTCAGTCACTGCATTTCATTTCACTAAGTCACTGCATCCCATTTCCCACAGTCACTGCATCGCATTTCATTCAGTCACTGCGTCTCATAACCCTCAGTCCCTGCATTTCATTTCCCTCAGTGACTGCTTCCCATTTCACTCAGTGACTGCATCCCATTTCACTCAGTGACTGCATCCCATTTCACTCAGGCACTGCATCCCATTTCACTCAGGCACTGCATCCCATTTCACTCAGGCACTGCGGCCCATTTCACTCAGGCACTGCGGCCCATTTCACTCAGGCACTGCAACCCATTTCCCACAGTCACTGCATCTCCTTTCCCTCAGTCACTGCATTGCATTTCACTAAGTCACTGCATCCCATTTCCCACAGTCACTGCATCGCATTTCATTCAGTCACTGCGTCTCATAACCCTCAGTCCCTGCATTTCATTTCCCTCAGTGACTGCTTCCCATTTCACTCAGTGACTGCATCCCATTTCACTCAGTGACTGCATCCCATTTCACTCAGCCACTGCATCACATTACCCTCAGTCACTGCATCTCATTTCCCTCAGTGACTGCATCACATTTCACTCAGTGACTGCATCCCATTTCCCTCAGTCACTGCATCCCATTTCACTCAGTCACAGCATCCCATTTCACTCAGTCACTGCAGCCCATTTCCCTCAGTCACTGCCTCCCATTTCCCTCAGTCACTGCATCCCATTTCCCTCAGTCACTGCAACCTTTTCCTATAGTCACTGCAACCCAATTCCCACGTCACTGCATCCCATTTCCCTCAGTCACTGCATCCCATTTCACTCAGTCACAGCATCCCATTTCACTCAGTCACTGCAGCCCATTTAACTGAGACAGTGAATCTCATTGAACTGAGACAGTGCATCCCATTACCCTCAGTCACAGCATTCCATTTCCCACAGTCACTGCATCTCCTTTCCACAGTCACTGTATCTCCATTCCCTCAGTAACGGCACCTCCTGTCCCTCAGTCACTGCATCCCATTGCCCTCAGTCACTGTGTCCCATTACCCTCAGTCACTGCATCTCATGTCCCTCAGTCACTGCATCCCATGTCCCTCAGTCACTGCATCCCATTTCACTCATGTCAGTGCGTCCCTTTTCGGTCAGGCACTGTATCCCATTTCCCTCAGTCACTGCATCCCATTTCAATCAGTCACTGCATCCCATTTCACTCAGGCATTGCATCCCATTTCACTCAGGCACTGCAGCCCATTTCCCCCAGTCACTGCAACCCATTTCCCCCAGTCACTGCATCACATTTCAATCAGACACTGCATCTCATGTCACTCTGTCACTGAATCCAATTTCCATCAGTCACTGCATCCCATTTCAAGCAGTCACTGCATCGCATTTCACTCAGTCACTGCATCACATTGCACTCAGTGACTGCATCGCATTTCGCTCAGTCACTGCATTCCATTACACGCAATCACTGCATCGCAATTCCCTCAGTCACTGCATCCCATGTCCGTGTGTCACTGCATCCCATGTCCCTCAGTCACTGCATCCCATGTCCCTAAGTCACTGCATCCCATGTCCCTCAGTCACTGCATCCCATTTCACTCAGCCACTGCATACTATTTCACTCAGCCACTGCATCACAGTTCACTCAGTGACTGAATCACAGTTCACTCAGTGACTGAATCACAGTACACTCAGTGACTGAATCACAGTACACTCAGTGAGTGCATCATATTTCACTCAGTGACGTAATCACATTTCACTCAGTGACGGAATCACATTTCACTGAGTCACTGCGTCCCATTTCACACAGTCACTGCATCCCATTTCACATAGTCACTGCATCGCATTTCACTCAGTCGCTGCATCCCCTTCACCACAGTCACTGCATCCCATTTCCATCAGTCACTGTTTTCGTATCTCACAGACAGTGCATTCTATGCTTCTCATTTCACTCAGTCACTGCAGCTCATGTCGCTCTGTCACTTCATCCAATTTCCATCAGTCAGTGCATCTCATTTCACTCAGTCAGTGCATCTCATTTCACTCAGTCAGTGCATCTCATTTCACTCAGTCACTGCATCGCATTTCACTCCGCCACTGCATCGCATTTCACTCCGCCACTGCATCGCATTTCACTCAGTCACTGCATCACATTTCAATCAGACACTGCATCTCATTTCACTCGGTCACTGGACCTCATGTCACTCTGTCACTGCATCCAATTTCCATCAGTCACTGCATCCCATTTCACTCAGTGATGCATCCCATTTCACTCAGTGACTGCATCCCAATTCACTCAGTGACTGAATCACATTTCACTCAGTCACTGCATCGCATTTCACGCTGTCACTGCATCCTATTTCACTCAGTTACTGCATCCCATTTCACTCAGTCACTGCATCTCCTTCAACACAGTTACTGCATCCCATTTCCATCAGTCACTGTTTCCCGTATCTCACAGACGCTGCATTCAATTTCCCATACTCAGTGCATCCCATTTCCCATAGTCACAGCATCACCTTGCCCTCAGTCTCATCATCTCATTTCACTCAGTGATTGCATCCTTCTTCCCACAAATACTGCACCCCATTTCACTCAGTCACTGCATCCCATTTCCGTCAGTCACTGCATCTCATTTCACTCGGTCAGTGCATCCCATTTCCCTCAGTCACTGCATCCGATTTCACTCAGTCACTGCATCCCATTTCATCCAGTCACTGCATCCCATTGTACTCAGTAATGCATCCCATTTCACTCAGCGGCTGCATCCCATTTCACTCAGTGACTAAATCACATTTCACTCAGTCACTGCATCCGATTTCACTCAGTCACTGCATCCCATTTCCCTCAGTCACTGCATCCCATTTCAAGCAGTCACTGCATCACATTTCAAGCAGTCACTGCATCACATTTCAAGCAGTCACTGCATCACATTTCAAGCAGTCACTGCATCTCCTTCACCACAGTCACTGCATCACACTTCCATCAGTCACTATTTCCCTTATCTCACAGATGATGCATTCAATTTCCCACACTCACTGCATCCCATTTCCCATATTCACAGCATCTCCTTTCCCTCAGTCTCTGCATCGCATTTCACTCAGTGATTGCATCCTCCTTCCGACAAATACTGCATCCCATTTCCCTCAGTCACTGCATCCCATGTCTGTGTGTCACTGCATCCCATGGCTCTCAGTCACTGCATCTCATGTCCCTCAGTCACTGCATCCCATATCCCTCAGTCACTGCATCCCATTTCACTCAGTCAGTGCGTCCCTTTTCGGTCAGGCACTGTATCCCATTTCCCTCAGTCACTGCACCCCAAGCCCGCTCGGGCACTGATTCCCTATTAACTCAGAAGCTCCTTCCCAGTACCTCTGTCACTGCAGCTCATGTCCCTCAGTCACTGCATCCCATGTCCCTCAGTCACTGCATCACATTTCACTCAGTCACTGCATCACATTTCACTCAGTCACTGCATCACATTTCACTCGGTCAAAGCATCCCATTTACTAAATCACTGCATCTCCTTCACCACAGTCACTGCATCACATTTCCATCAGTCACTGTTTCCCGTATCTCACAGACTATGAATTCAATTTTCCACACTCACTGCATCCCATTTCCCTCAGTCACTGCGTCCCATTTCCCTCAGTCACTGCATCACATTTCCATCAGACACTGCAGCTCATGTCACTCTGTCACTGCATCCAATTTCCATCAGTCACTGCATCCCATTTCACCCAGTCACTGCATCCCATGTCCGTGTGTCACTGCATCCCATGTCCCTCAGTCACTGCATCCCATGTCCCTAAGTCACAGCATCCCATGTCCCTCAGTCACTCCATCCCATTTCACTCAGCCACTGCATCCTATTTGACTCAGTGACTGCATCACAGTTCACTCAGTGACGGAATCACATTTCACTCAGTGACGGAATCACATTTCAGTGAGTCACTGCGTCCCATTTCACGCAGTCACTGCATCCCTTTTCACTCAGTCACTGCATCCCATTTCACTCTGCCACTACATGACATTTCACGCAGTCACTGCATCCCATTTCCATCAGTCACTGCATCCCATTTCACACAGTCACTGCATCGCATTTCAGTCAGTCACTGTATCCCATTTCAGTCAGTCGCTGCATCCCCTTCACCACAGTCACTGCATCCCATTTCCATCAGTCACTGTTTTCGTATCTCACAGACAGTGCATTCTCAGCTTCTCATTTCACTCAGTCACTGCAGCTCATGTCGCTCTGTCACTGCATCCAATTTCCATCAGTCAGTGCATCTCATTTCAATCAGGCACTGCATCTCATTTCACTCAGTCAGTGCACCTCATGTCACTCTGTCACTGCATCCAATTTCCATCAGTCACTGCATCCCATTTCACTCAGTGACTGCATCCCAATTCACTCAGTGACTGAATCACATTTCACTCAGTCACTGCATCGCATTTCACGCAGTCACTGCATCCCATTTCCCTCAGTCACTGCATCCCAATTCCCTCAGTCACTGCATCCCATGTCCGTGCGTCACTGCATCCCATGTCTCTCAGTCACTGCATCTCATGTCCCTCAGTCACTGCATCCCATGTCCTTCAGTCACTGCATCCCATTTCACTCAGTCAGTGCGTCCCTTTTCGCTCAGGGACTGTATCCCATTTCCCTCAGTCACTGCACCCCAAGCCCGCTCGGGCACTGATTCCCGATTAACTCAGTCACTCCTTCCCAGTACCTCTGTCACTGCAGCTCATGTCACTCTGTCACTGCATCACATTTCCATCAGACAGTGCATCTCCTTTCAGTCAGTCACTGCATCCCATTTCCCTCAGTCACGGCATCCCATTTCCCTCAGTCACGGCATCCCATGTCCCTCAGTCACTGCTTCCCATGTCCCTCAGTCACTGCATCCCATTTCACTCAGTCACTGCATCCCATTTCACTCAGTCACTGCATCCCATGTCCCTCAGTCACTGCATCCCATTTCACTCAATCACTGCATCCCATTTTACTCAATCACTGCATCCCATTTCACTCAGTCACTGTATCCCATTTCCTTCAGTCACTGCATCTCCTTCACCACAGTCACTGCATCCCATTTCACGCAGTCACTGCATCACATTTCACTCAGTCACTGCATCGTATTTTACTCAGTCACTGCATCCCATTTCACTCAGTCACTGCATCTCCTTCACCATAGTCACTGCATCCCATTTCCATCACTCACTGTTTCCCTTATCTCACAGATGCTGCATTCAATTTCCCACAGTCACTGCATCCCATTTCCCATCGTCACAGCATCTCCTTTCCCTCAGTGTCTGCATCGCAATTCACTCAGTGATTGCATCCCATTTCCCTCAGTCGCTGCATCTCATTTCACTCGGTCAGTGCATACCATTTCACTCAGTCACAGCATCACATTTCACTCAGTCACAGCATCACATTTCACTCAGTCACTGCATCACATTTCACTCAGTCACTGCATCACATTTACTCAATCACTGCATCTCCTTTCACCACAGTCACTGCATCACATTTCCATCAGTTAGTGTTTCCCGTATCTCACAGACGATGAATTCATTTTCCCAGACTCACTGCATCCCATTTCCCTCAGTCACTGCATCCCATTTCCCTCAGTCACTGCATCACATTTCCTTCAGACACTGCAGCTCATGTCACTCTGTGACTGCATCCAATTTCCATCAGTGACTGCATCCCGTTTCACCCAGTCACTGCATTCCATTGCACTCAGTGATGCATCCCATTTCAAGCAGTCACTGCATCACATTGCACTCAGTGACTGCATCGCATTTCACGCAGTCACTGCATCCCAATTCCATCAGGCACTGCATCCCATGTCCGTGTGTCACTGCATCCCATGTCCGTGTGTCACTGCATCCCATGTCCGTGTGTCACTGCGTCCCATGTCCCTCAGTCACTGCATCACATTTCACTGAGTCACTGCATCACATTGCACTCAGTGACTGCATCGCATTTCACTCAGTCACTGCATCCCATTTCACGCAGTCACTGCATCCCATTTCGATCAGTCATTGCATCCCATGTCCGTCTGTCACTGCATCCCATGTCCCTCAGTCACTGCATCCCATGTCCCTCAGTCACTGCATCCCATTTCACTCAGTCACTGCTTCTCATTTCACTCAGTCACTGCTTCTCATTTCACTCAGTCACTGCATCCCATTTCACTCTGCCACTTCATCCTATTTCACTCAGTGACGGAATCACAATTCACTCAGTGACAGAATCACATTTCACTGAGTCACTGCGTCCCATTACACGCAGTCACTGCATCCCATTTCACGCAGTCACTGCATCGCATTTCACGCAGTCACTGCATCCCATTTCACGCAGTCACTGCATCCCATTTCACGCAGTCACTGCATCACATGTCACTCAGTCACTGCATCACATTTCAGTCAGTCACTGCATCCCAATTCACTCCATCACTGCATCTCCGTCACCACAGTCACAGCATCCCATTTCCATCAGTCACTGGTTCCCCTATCTCACAGACGCTGCATTCAATTTCCGACACTCACTGTATCCCATTTCCCATAGACACAGCATCTCCTTTCCCACAGTCTCTGCATCTCATTTCAATCAGTGATTGCATCCTACTACCCAAAAATCGTGCATCCCATTTCCCTCAGTCACAGCATCCCACTTCCCTCAGTCACTGCATCCCATTTCACTCAGTCACTGCATCCCATTTCACTCAGTCACTGCATCCCACTTTCCTCAGTCACTGCATCCCATTTCACTCAGTCACTGCATCCCATTTCACTCAGTCACTGCAACCCATTTCACTCAGTCACTGCATCCCATTTCGCTCAGTCACTGCATCCAATTTCCGTCAGTCACTCCATCCCATTTCCCTCAGTCGCAGCATTCCATTTCCCACAGACACTGCATTTCCTTTCCTTAAATCACTGCATCCCATTTCACTCAGTCACTGCACCCCAAGCCCGCTCGGGCACTGCATCCCTATTAACTCAGTCACTCCTTCCCAGTACCTCAGTCACTGCATCGCATTTCACTCAGTCACTGCATCTCATTTCACTCAGTCACTGCATCTCATTTCACTCAGTCACTGCATCCCATTTCACTCAGCCACTGCATCCTATTTCACTCAGTGACTGCATCACAGTTCACTCAGTGACTGAATCACAGTACACTCAGTGACTGAATCACAGTACACTCAGTGACTGAATCACAGTACACTCAGTGAGTGCATCATATTTCACTCAGTGACGGAATCACCTGTCACTCAGTGACTGAATCACATTTCACTGAGTCACTGCGTCCCATTTCACGCAGTCACTGGATCCCATTTCACGCAGTCACTGCATCCCATTTTACTCAGTCACTGCATCCCATTTTACTCAGTCACTGCATCCCATTTCACTGAGTCACTGCATCACATTTCACTCAGTCACTGCATCACATTTCACTCAGTCACTGTATCCCAATTCACTCCATCACTGCATCTCCTTCACCACAGTCACGGCATCCCATTTCCATCAGTCACTGGTTCCCGTATCTCACAGACGCTGCATTGAATTTCCGACACTCACTGTATCCCATATCCCATAGACACAGCATCTCCTTTCCCACAGTCTCTGCATCTCATTTCAATCAGTGATTGCATCCTACTTCCCAAAAATACTGCATCCCATTTCGCTCAGTCACTGCATCTCATTTCACTCGGTCACTGCATCCCATTTCCCTCAGTCACTGCATCCCATTTCCCTCAGTCACTGCATCCCATTTCACTCAATCACTGCATCACATTTCACTCAGTCACTGCATCACATTTCACTCAGTCACTGCATCCCATTTACTCAATCACTGCATCTCCTTCACCACAGTCACTGCATCAAAATTCTTTCAGTCACTGTTTCCCGTATCTCACAGACGATGAATTCAATTTCCCACACTCACTGCATCCCATTTCCATCAGTCACTGCATCCCATTTCCCTCAGTCACTGCATCACATTTCCATCAGACACTGCAGCTCATGTCACTCTGTCACTGCATCCAATTTCCATCATTCACTGCATCACATTTCACTCAGTCACTGCATCACATTGCACTCAGTGACTGCATCGCATTTCACTCAGTCACTGCATCCCATTTCACGCAGTCACTGCATAATAATTCCCTCAGTCACTGCATCCCATGTCCGTGTGTCACTGCATCCCATGTCCGTGTGTCACTGCATCCCATGTCCCTCAGTCACTGCATCCCATATCCCTCAGTCACTGCATCCCATTTCACTCAGTCAGTGCATCCCATTTCGGTCAGGCACTGTATCCCATTTCCCTCAGTCACTGCACCCCATGCCCGCTCGGGCACTGATTCCCTATTAACTCAGAAACTCCTTCCCAGTACCTCTGTCACTGCAGCTCATGTCACTCAGTCACTGCATCCCATTTCCCTCAGTCACTGCATCCCATTTCACCCAGTCACTGCATCCCATGTCCGTGTGTCACTGCATTCCATGTCCCTCAGTCACTGCATCCCATGTCCCTAAGTCACAGCATCCCATGTCCTAAGTCACAGCATCCCATGTCCCTCAGTCACTGCATCCCATTTCACTCAGCCACTGTATCCTATTTGACTCAGTCACTGCATCCCAATTCACTCCATCACTGCATCTCCCTCACCTCAGTCACCGCATCCCATTTCGATCAGTCACTGCATCCCATTTCCACCAGTTACTGCATCCCATTTCACTCAGCCACTGCATCCCATTTCACTAAGACAGTGCATCCCATTTCTCTCAGCCACTGTATCCCATTTCCCTCAGTCACTGTACTCCAAGCCGGCTCGGGCACAGCCTCCCTATTAACTCAGTCACTGCATCCCATTTCACTCAGTCACTGCATCGCTTTTCACTCTGTCACTGCATCTCATTTCCGTCAGTTACTGCATCATATTTCCATCAAACAAGGCATCTCATTTCACGCAGTCACTGCATCGCATTTCACTCTGTCAGTGCTTCCCATTTCACTTAGTCACTGCATCCCATTTCCGTCAGTCACTGCATCCCATTTCCCTCAGTCACTCCTTCCCAGTACCTCAGTCACTGCATCCTATTTCCCTCAATTACTGCATCACATTGCACTCACGCACTGTATCCCATTTCCCTCAGTCACTGCACCCCAAGCCCGCTCGGGCACTGCATCACTATTCACTCAGTCACTGCATCCCATGTCCCACAGTAACTGCATCACATTTCCATCAGTCACTACATCTCATTTCACTAATTCACTACATCTCATTTCACTAATTCACTGCATCCCATTTCACGCAGTCACTGCATCCCATTTCCCTCGGTCACAGCATCTCATTTCACTCGGTCACTGCATCCCATTTCCCTCAGTCATTGCATCCCAATTCTCAAAGTCACTGCATCCCATGTCCGTGTGGCAGTGCATCCCATGTCCGTGTGTCACTGCATCCCATGTCCCTCAGTCACTGCATCACATGTCCCTCAGTCACTGCATCCCATGTCCCTCAGTCACTGCATCCCATTTCACTCTGTCACTGCATCTCATTTCCGTCAGTTACTGCATCATATTTCCATCAAACAAGGCATCTCATTTCACTGAGTCACTGCATCGCATTTCACTCACTCAGTGCTTCCCATTTCACTCAGTCACTGCAACCCATTTCCCTCAGTCACTGCATCCCATTTCACTCAGTGATGCGTCCAATTTCACTCAGTGACTGCAACACATTTCGCTCAGAGACTGCATCCCATTTCACTCAGTCACTGCATCCCATTTCACTCAGTCACTGCTTCCCATTTCACTCAGTCACTGCATCACATTTCACTCAGTGACTGCAACACATTTCACTCAGAGACTGCATCCCATTTCACTCAGTCACTGCATCCCATGTCCCTCAGTCACTGCATCCCATTTCACTCAATCACTGCATCCCATTTTACTCAATCACTGCATCCCATTTCACTCAGTCACTGTATCCCATTTCCCTCAGTCACTGCATCTCCTTCACCACAGTCACTGCATCCCATTTCACTTAGTCACTGCATCCCATTTCCGTCAGTCACTGCATCCCATTTCCCTCAGTCACTCCTTCCCAGTACCTCAGTCACTGCATCCTATTTCCCTCAATTACTGCATCACATCGCACTCAGGCACTGTATCCCATTTCCCTCAGTCACTGCACCCCAAGCCCGCTCGGGCACTGCATCACTATTCACTCAGTCACTGCATCCCATGTCCCACAGTAACTGCATCACATTTCCATCAGTCACTACATCTCATTTCAGTAATTCACTACATCTCATTTCACTAATTCACTGCATCCCATTTCACGCAGTCACTGCATCCCATTTCCCTCAGTCACAGCATCTCATTTCACTCGGTCACTGCATCCCATTTCCCTCAGTCATTGCATCCCAATTCTCTCAGTCACTGCATCCCATGTCCATGTGACAGTGCATCCCATGTCCGTGTGTCACTGCATCCCATGTCCCTCAGTCACTGCATCACATGTCCCTCAGTCACTGCATCACATGTCCCTCAGACACTGCATCTCATTTCACGCAGTCACTGCATCACATTTCACTCAGTCACTGCATTGTATTTTACTCAGTCACTGCATCCCAATTCACTCAGTCACTGCATCCCATTACACTCAGTCACTGCATCACATTTCACTCAGTCACTGCATCACATTTCACTCAGTCACTGCATCTCATTTCACTAATTCACTACATCTCATTTCACTAATTCACTGCATCCCATTTCCCTCAGTCACGGCATCCCATGTCCCTCAGTCACGGCATCCGATGTCCCTCAGTCACTGCATCCCATGTCCCTCAGTCACTGCATCCCATTTCACTCAGTCACTGCATCTCATTTCACTCAGCCATTGCATCCCATTTCACTCAGTGACTGCATCACAGTTCACTCAGTGAGTGCATCATATTTCACTCAGTGACGGAATCACATTTCACTCAGTGACTGAATCACATTTCACTGAGTCACTGCATCCCATTTCGCTCAGTCACTGCATCTCATTTCACTCGGTCACTGCATCACATTTCACTCAGTCACTTCATCCCATTTCACACAGTCACTTCATCCCATTTCACTCAGTCACTGCATCCCATTTCCATCTGTCACTGCATCCCATTTCACTCAGTGATGCATCCCATTTCACGCAGTCACTGTACCGCATTTCACGCAGTCACTGCACCGCATTTCACGCAGACACTGCATCCCATTTCCCTAAGTCACTGCATCCCATTTCCCTCAGTCACTGCATCTCATTTCCGTCAGTTACTGCATCATACTTCGATCAAACAATGCATCTCATTTCGCTCAGTCACTGCAGCTCACGTCACTCTGTCACTGCATCCAATTTCCATCAGTCAGTGCATCTCATTTCACTCATTCACTGCATCCCATTTCACTCAGTCACTGCATCGCATTTCACTCAGTCACTGCATCCCATTTCACTCAGTCACTTCATCCCATTTCACACAGTCACTTCATCCCATTTCACTCAGTCACTGCATCCCATTTCACTCTGTCACTGCATCTCATTTCCGTCAGTTACTGCATCATATTTCCATCAAACAAGGCATCTCATTTCACTGAGTCACTGCATCGCATTTCACTCAGTCAGTGCTTCCCATTTCACTCAGTCACTGCATCCCATTTCCCTCAGTCACAGCGTCCCATTTCACTCAGTGATGCGTCCAATTTCAGTCAGTGACTGCAACACATTTCGCTCAGAGACTGCATCCCATTTCACTCAGTGACTGCAACACATTTCGCTCAGAGACTGCATCCCATTTCACTCAGAGACTGCATCCCATTTCACTCAGAGACTGCATCCCATTTCACTCAGTCACTGCATCCCATGTCCCTCAGTCACTGCATCCCATTTTACTCAATCACTGCATCCCATTTCACTCAGTCACTGTATCCCATTTCCCTCAGTCACTGCATCTCCTTCACCACAGTCACTGCATCCCATTTCACGCAGTCACTGCATCACATTTCACTCAGTCATTGTATTTTACTCAGTCACTGCATCCCAATTCACTCAATCACTGCATCTCCTTCACCATAGTCACTGCATCCCATTTCCATCACTCACTGTTTCCCTTATCTCACTGACGATGCATTCAATTTCCCACACTCACTGCATCCCATTTCCCATCATCACAGCATCTCCTTTCCCTCAGTCTCTGCATCTCATTTCAATCAGTGATTGCATCCTACTTCCCAAAAATAGTGCATCCCATTTCGCTCAGTCACTGCATCTCATTTCACTCAGTCACTGCATCCCATTTCCCTCAGTCACTGCATCCCATTTTCCTCAGTCACTGCATCGCACTTCCCTCAGTCAGTGCATCCCATTTCACTCAGTCACTGCAACCCATTTCACTCGTCACTGCCACCCATTTCGCTCAGTCACTGCATCCCATTTCCGTCAGTCACTCCATCCCATTTCCCTCAGTCGCAGCATTCCATTTCCCACAGATGCTGCATTTCCTTTCCTTAAGTCACTGCATCCCATTTCACTCAGTCACTGCACCCCAAGCCCGCTCGGGCACTGCATCCCTATTAACTCAGTCACTCCTTCCCAGTACCTCACTCACTGCATCGCATTTCAGTCAGTCACTGCATCTCATTTCACTCAGTCACTGCATCTCATTTCACTCAGTCACTGCATCCCATTTCACTCAGTCACTGCATCCCATGTCCCACAGTAACTGCAGCACATTTCCATCAGTCACTACATCTCATTTCACTAATTCACTACATCTCATTTCACTAATTCACTGCATCCCATTTCACGCAGTCACTGCATCCCATTTCCCTCAGTCACAGCATCTCATTTCACTCGGTCACTGCATCCCATTTCCCTCAGTCATTGCATCCCAATTCTCTCAGTCACTGCATCCCATGTCCGTGTGACAGTGCATCCCATGTCCGTGTGTCACTGCATCCCATGTCCCTCAGTCACTGCATCTCATTTCACTCAGTCACTGCATCCCATTTCCCTCAGTCACTGCATCCCATTTCCCTCAGTCACTGCATCCCATGTCCCTCAGTCACTGCATCCCATGTCCCTCAGTCACTGCATCTCATTTCACTCAGTCACTGCATCCCATTTCCCTCAGTCACTGCATCCCATGTCCCTCAGTCACTGCATCCCATTTCACTCAGTCACTGCATCCCATTTCCCTCAGTCACTGCGTCCCATTTCACTCAGTGATGCGTCCAATTTCAGTCAGTGACTGCAACACATTTCGCTCAGAGACTGCATCCCATTTCACTCAGAGACTGCATCCCATTTCACTCAGAGACTGCATCCCATTTCACTCAGAGACTGCATCGCATTTCACGCAGTCACTGCATCCCATTTCACTCAGTCACTGCATCTCCTTCAACACAGTTACTGCATCCCATTTCCATCAGTCACTGTTTCCCGTATCTCACACACGCTGCATTCAATTTCCCACACTCAGTGCATCCCATTTCCCATAGTCACACCATCTCCTTGCCCTCAGTCTCATCATCTCATTTCACTCAGTGATTGCATCCTTCTTCCCACAAATACAGCATCCCATTTCACTCAGTCACTGCATCACATTTCCCTCAGCCACTGCATCCCATTTCCCACCGTCACAGCATCTCCTTTCCCACAGTCTCTGCATCTCATTTCAATCAGTGATTGCATCCTCCTTCCCAAAAATAGCGCATCCCATTTTGCTCAGTCACTGCATCTCATTTCACTCGGTCACTGCATCCCATTTCCCTTAGTCACTGCATCCCATTTCCCTCAGTCACTGCATCTCATTTCCGTCAGTTACTGCATCATATTTCCATCAAACAATGCATCTCATTTCACTCAGTCACTGCATCCAAATTCCCTCAGGTCACTGCATCCCATGTCCATGTGTCACTGCATCCCATGTCCCTCATTCACTGCATCCCATTTCCCTCAGTCACGGCATCCCATGTCCCTCAGTCACGGCATCCCATGTCAATCAGTCACGGCATCCCATGTCCCTCAGTCAGTGCATCCCATGTCCCTCAGTCACTGCATCCCATGTCCCTCAGTCACTGCATCCCATTTCACTCAGTCACTGCATCTCATTTCACTCAGCCATTGCATCCCATTTCACTCAGTGACTGCATCACAGTTCACTCAGTGACTGCATCACAGTTCACTCAGTGACTGAATCACAGTACACTCAGTGAGTGCATCATATTTCACTCAGTGACGGAATCACATTTCACTCAGTGACTGAATCACATTTCACTGAGTCACTGCATCCCATTTCGCTCAGTCACTGCATCTCATTTCACTCGGTCACTGCATCCCATTTCCCTAAGTCACTGCATCCCATTTCCCTAGGTCACTGCATCCCATTTCCGTCAGTTACTGCATCATACTTCCATCAAACAATGCATCTCATTTCACTCAGTCACTGCAGCTCATGTCACTCTGTCACTGCATCCAATTTCCATCAGTCAGTGCATCTCATTTCACTCATTCACTGCATCGCATTTCACTCAGTCACTGCATCGCATTTCATTCAGTCACTTCATCAAATTTCACACAGTCACTTCATCAAATTTCACACAGTCACTTCATCCCATTTCACTCAGTCACTGCATTCCATTTCCATCTGTCACTGCATCCCATTTCACTCAGTGATGCATCCCATTTCACGCAGTCACTGCACCGCATTTCACGCAGTCACTGCACCGCATTTCACGCAGACACTGCATCCCATTTCACTCAGTCACTGCATCCCATTTCACTAAGACAGTGCATCCCATTTCTCTCAGCCACTGTATCCCATTTCAGTCAGTCACTGTACTCCAAGCCTGCTCGGGCACTGCATCCCTATTAACTCAGTCACTGCATCCCATTTCACTCAGTCACTGCATCTCATTTCCGTCAGTTACTGCATCATATTTCCATCAAACAAGGCATCTCATTTCACTCAATCACTGCATCGCATTTCACTCTGTCAGTGCTTCCCATTTCACTTAGTCACTGCATCCCATTTCCCTCAGTCACTGCACCCCAAGCCCGCTCGGGCACTGCATCACTATTCACTCAGTCACTGCATCCCATGTCCCACAGTAACTGCATCACATTTCCATCAGTCACTACATCTCATTTCACTAATTCACTACATCTCATTTCACTAATTCACTGCATCCCATTTCACGCAGTCACTGCATCCCATTTCCCTCAGTCACAGCATCTCATTTCACTCGGTCACTGCATCCCATTTCCCTCAGTCATTGCATCCCAATTCTCTCAGTCACTGCATCCCATGTCCGTGTGACAGTGCATCCCATGTCCGTGTGTCACTGCATCCCATGTCCCTCAGTCACTGCATCACATGTCCCTCAGACACTGCATCTCATTTCACTCAGTCACTGCATCCCATTTCCCTCAGTCACTGCATCCCATGTCCCTCAGTCACTGCATCCCATGTCCGTCAGTCACTGCATCCCATTTCACTCTGTCACTGCATCTCATTTCCGTCAGTTACTGCATCATATTTCCATCAAACAAGGCATCTCATTTCACTGAGTCACTGCATCGCATTTCACTCAGTCAGTGCTTCCCATTTCACTCAGTCACTGCATCCCATTTCCCTCAGTCACTGCGTCCCATTTCACTCAGTGATGCGTCCAATTTCAGTCAGTGACTGCAACACATTTCGCTCAGAGACTGCATCCCATTTCACTCAGTGACTGCAACACATTTCGCTCAGAGACTGCATCCCATTTCACTCAGTCACTGCATCCCATTTCACTCAGTCACTGCATCCCATTTCACTCAGTCACTGCATCACATTTCACTCAGTGACTGCAACACATTTCGCTCAGAGACTGCATCCCATTTCACTCAGGGACTGCATTCCATTTCACTCAGTCACTGCATCCCATGTCCCTCAGTCACTGCATCCCATTTTACTCAATCACTGCATCCCATTTCACTCAGTCACTGCATCCCATTTCCCTCAGTCACTGCGTCCCATTTCACTCAGTGATGCGTCCAATTTCAGTCAGTGACTGCAACACATTTCGCTCAGAGACTGCATCCCATTTCACTCAGAGACTGCATCCCATTTCACTCAGTCACTGCATCCCATTTCACTCAGTCACTGCATCCCATTTCACTCAGTCACTGCAACCCATTTCACTCAGTCACTGCATCCCATTTCGCTCAGTCACTGCATCCAATTTCCGTCAGTCACTCCATCCCATTTCCCTCAGTCGCAGCATTCCATTTCCCACAGACACTGCATTTCCTTTCCTTAAATCACTGCATCCCATTTCACTCAGTCACTGCACCCCAAGCCCGCTCGGGCACTGCATCCCGATTAACTCAGTCACTCCTTCCCAGTACCTCAGTCACTGCATCGCATTTCACTCAGTCACTGCATCTCATTTCACTCAGTCACTGCATCTCATTTCACTCAGTCACTGCATCCCATTTCACTCAGCCACTGCATCCTATTTCACTCAGTGACTGCATCACAGTTCACTCAGTGACTGAATCACAGTACACTCAGTGACTGAATCACAGTACACTCAGTGACTGAATCACAGTACACTCAGTGAGTGCATCATATTTCACTCAGTGACGGAATCACCTGTCACTCAGTGACTGAATCACATTTCACTGAGTCACTGCGTCCCATTTCACGCAGTCACTGGATCCCATTTCACGCAGTCACTGCATCCCATTTTACTCAGTCACTGCATCCCATTTCACTGAGTCACTGCATCACATTTCACTCAGTCACTGCATCACATTTCACTCAGTCACTGTGTCCCAATTCACTCCATCACTGCATCTCCTTCACCACAGTCACGGCATCCCATTTCCATCAGTCACTGGTTCCCGTATCTCACAGACGCTGCATTGAATTTCCGACACTCACTGTATCCCATATCCCAAAGACACAGCATCTCCTTTCCCACAGTCTCTGCATCTCATTTCAATCAGTGATTGCATCCTACTTCCCAAAAATACTGCATCCCATTTCGCTCAGTCACTGCATCTCATTTCACTCGGTCACTGCATCCCATTTCCCTCAGTCACTGCATCCCATTTCCCTCAGTCACTGCATCCCATTTCACTCAATCACTGCATCACATTTCACTCAGTCACTGCATCACATTTCACTCAGTCACTGCATCCCATTTACTCAATCACTGCATCTCCTTCACCACAGTCACTGCATCAAAATTCTTTCAGTCACTGTTTCCCGTATCTCACAGACGATGAATTCAATTTCCCACACTCACTGCATCCCATTTCCATCAGTCACTGCATCCCATTTCCCTCAGTCACTGCATCACATTTCCATCAGACACTGCAGCTCATGTCACTCTGTCACTGCATCCAATTTCCATCATTCACTGCATCACATTGCACTCAGTGACTGCATCGCATTTCACTCAGTCACTGCATCCCATTTCACGCAGTCACTGCATAATAATTCCCTCAGTCACTGCATCCCATGTCCGTGTGTCACTGCATCCCATGTCCGTGTGTCACTGCATCCCATGTCCCTCAGTCACTGCATCCCATATCCCTCAGTCACTGCATCCCATTTCACTAAGTCAGTGCATCCCATTTCGGTCAGGCACTGTATCCCATTTCCCTCAGTCACTGCACCCCATGCCCGCTCGGGCACTGATTCCCTATTAACTCAGAAACTCCTTCCCAGTACCTCTGTCACTGCAGCTCATGTCACTCAGTCACTGCATCCCATTTCCCTCAGTCACTGCATCCCATTTCACCCAGTCACTGCATCCCATGTCCGTGTGTCACTGCATTCCATGTCCCTCAGTCACTGCATCCCATGTCCCTAAGTCACAGCATCCCATGTCCCTAAGTCACAGCATCCCATGTCCCTCAGTCACTGCATCCCATTTCACTCAGCCACTGTATCCTATTTGACTCAGTGACTGCATCACAGTTCACTCAGTGACGTAATCACATTTCACTCAGTGACGGAATCACATTTCACTGAGTCACTGCGTCCCATTTGACGCAGTCACTGCATCCCTTTTCACTCAGTCACTGCATCCCATTAAACTCTGCCACTACATCACATTTCACGCAGTCACTGCATCCCATTTCCATCAGTCACTGCAACCCATTTCACACAGTCACTGCATCGCATTTCAGTCAGTCACTGCATCCCATTTCACTCAGTCGCTGCATCCCCTTCACCACAGTCACTGCATCCTATTTCCATCAGTCACTGTTTTCGTATCTCACAGACAGTGCATTCTCAGCTTCTCATTTCACTCAGTCACTGCAGCTCATGTCGCTCTGTCACTGAATCCAATTTCCATCAGTCAGTGCATCTCATTTCACTCAGTCACTGCATCCCATTTCCCTCACTCACTGCATCACATTTCAATCAGGCACTGCATCTCATTTCACTCAGTCAGTGCACCTCATGTCACTCTGTCACTGCATCCCATTTCCATCAGTCACTGCATCCCATTTCACTCAGTGATGCATCCCATTTCACTTAGTGACTGCATCCCAATTCAGTCAGTGACTGAATCACATTTCACTCAGTCACTGCATCGCATTTCACGCAGTCACTGCATCCCATTTCACTCAATCACTGCATCCCATTTCACTCAGCCACTGCATCCTATTTCACTCAGTGACTGCATCTCATTACACTCAGTGACTGAATCACAGTTCACTCAGTGACTGAATCACAGTACACTCAGTGAGTGCATCATATTTCACTCAGTGACGGAATCACCTTTCACTCAGTGAGTGATTCACATTTCACTGAGTCACTGCGTCCCATTTCACGCAGTCACTGCATCCCATTTCACGCAGTCACTGCATCCCATTGCACTCAGTCACTGCATCCCATTACACTCAGTCACTGCATCACATTTCACTCAGTCACTGCATCACATTTCACTCAGTCACTGCATCACATTTCACTCAGTCACTGCATCCCAATTCACTCCATCACTGCATCTCCCTCACCTCAGTCACCGCAACCCATTTCGATCAGTCACTGCATCCCATTTCCACCAGTTACTGCATCCCATTTCACTCAGCCACTGCATCCCATTTCACTAAGACAGTGCATCCCATTTCTCTCAGCCACTGTATCCCATTTCCCTCAGTCACTGTACTCCAAGCCGGCTCGGGCACAGCCTCCCTATTAACTCAGTCACTGCATCCCATTTCACTCAGTCACTGCATCGCTTTTCACTCTGTCACTGCATCTCATTTCCGTCAGTTACTGCATCATATTTCCATCAAACAAGGCATCTCATTTCACTCAGTCACTGCATCGCATTTCACTCTGTCAGTGCTTCCCATTTCACTTAGTCACTGCATCCCATTTCCGTCAGTCACTGCATCCCATTTCCCTCAGTCACTCCTTCCCAGTACCTCAGTCACTGCATCCTATTTCCCTCAATTACTGCATCACATTGCACTCACGCACTGTATCCCATTTCCCTCAGTCACTGCACCCCAAGCCCGCTCGGGCACTGCATCACTATTCACTCAGTCACTGCATCCCATGTCCCACAGTAACTGCATCACATTTCCATCAGTCACTACATCTCATTTCACTAATTCACTACATCTCATTTCACTAATTCACTGCATCCCATTTCACGCAGTCACTGCATCCCATTTCCCTCGGTCACAGCATCTCATTTCACTCGGTCACTGCATCCCATTTCCCTCAGTCATTGCATCCCAATTCTCAAAGTCACTGCATCCCATGTCCGTGTGTCACTGCATCCCATGTCCCTCAGTCACTGCATCCCATGTCCCTCAGTCACTGCATCCCATGTCCCTCAGTCACTGCATCCCATGTCCCTCAGTCACTGCATCCCATTTCACTCTGTCACTGCATCTCATTTCCGTCAGTTACTGCATCATATTTCCATCAAACAAGGCATCTCATTTCACTGAGTCACTGCATCGCATTTCACTCACTCAGTGCTTCCCATTTCACTCAGTCACTGCAACCCATTTCCCTCAGTCACTGCATCCCATTTCACTCAGTGATGCGTCCAATTTCACTCAGTGACTGCAACACATTTCGCTCAGAGACTGCATCCCATTTCACTCAGTCACTGCATCCCATTTCACTCAGTCACTGCATCCCATTTCACTCAGTCACTGCATCCCATGTCCCTCAGTCACTGCATCCCATTTCACTCAATCACTGCATCCCATTTTACTCAATCACTGCATCCCATTTCACTCAGTCACTGTATCCCATTTCCCTCAGTCACTGCATCTCCTTCACCACAGTCACTGCATCCCATTTCACTTAGTCACTGCATCCCATTTCCGTCAGTCACTGCATCCCATTTCCCTCAGTCACTCCTTCCCAGTACCTCAGTCACTGCATCCTATTTCCCTCAATTACTGCATCACATCGCACTCAGGCACTGTATCCCATTTCCCTCAGTCACTGCACCCCAAGCCCGCTCGGGCACTGCATCACTATTCACTCAGTCACTGCATCCCATGTCCCACAGTAACTGCATCACATTTCCATCAGTCACTACATCTCATTTCAGTAATTCACTACATCTCATTTCACTAATTCACTGCATCCCATTTCACGCAGTCACTGCATCCCATTTCCCTCAGTCACAGCATCTCATTTCACTCGGTCACTGCATCCCATTTCCCTCAGTCATTGCATCCCAATTCTCTCAGTCACTGCATCCCATGTCCATGTGACAGTGCATCCCATGTCCGTGTGTCACTGCATCACATGTCCCTCAGTCACTGCATCACATGTCCCTCAGTCACGGCATCCGATGTCCCTCAGTCACTGCATCCCATTTCCCTCAGTCACTGCATCCCATGTCCCTCAGTCACTGCATCCCAGGTCCCTCAGTCACTCCTACCCAGTACCTCAGTCACTGCATCGCATTTCCCTCAGTTACTGCGTCACATTTCCATCAGACACTGCAGCTCATGTCACTCTGTCACTGCATCCCATTTCCCTCAGTCACTGCATCCCATGTCCCTCAGTCACTGCATCCCATGTCCCTCAGTCACTGCATCCCATGTCCCTCAGACACTGCATCCCATGTCCCTCAGACACTGCATCTCATTTCACTCATTCACTGCATCCCATTTCACGCAGTCACTGCATCCCATTCCACTCAGTCACTGCATCCGATTTCACTCAGTCAGTGCGTCACATTTCACTCAGGCACTGTATCCCATTTCCCTAAGTCACTGCACCCCAAGCCCGCACGGGCACTGCCTCACTATTAACTCAGTCACTCCTTCCCAGTACCTCAGTCACTGCATCGCATTTCACTCAGTCACTGCATCCCATTTCACTCAGTCACTGCATCCATTTCCGTCAGTCACTGCATCCCATCACCCTCAGTCGCAGCATCCCATTTCCCACAGACACTGCATTTCCTTTCCCTAAGTCAGTGCATCTCATTTCCACCAGTCACTGCATCCCATTTCACACAGCCACTGTATCCCATTTCACACAGCCACTGCATCCCATTTCACACAGCCACGGCATCCCATTTCACACAGCCACGGCATCCCATTTCACTCAATGCTTCACTTTACACTCAGTCAGAGCATCCCATTTCCATCCGTCACCGCGTCCCATTTCCTCAGTCACTGCATCTCCTTTCCACAGTCACGGCAATCCCATTTCACTCAGTCACTGCATCCCATTTCAATCAGTCACTGCATCTCCTTTCCATCAGTCACTGCGTCCCAATTCCCAGTCACTGCGTCCCATTTCCCTCAGTCAGTGCATCACATTTCCCACAGTCACTGCATCCCATTCCCCTCAGTCACTGCATCCCATTCCCCTCAGTCACTGCATCCCATTGTCCTCAGTCACTGCATCCCATTGTCCTCCGTCACTGCATCCCATTGTCCTCCGTCACTGCATCCCATTGTCCTCAGTCACTGCACCCCATTGTCCTCAGTCACTGCATCCCATTGCCCTCAGTCACTGCATCCCATTGTCCTCATTCACTGCATCCCATTTCACTCAGTCACTGCATCCCATTACCCTCAGTTACTGCATCCCATTTCACTCAGTCACTGCATCCCATTTCACTCAGTCACTGCATCCCATTACCCTCAGTCACTGCATCCCATTACCTTCAGTCGCAGGATCCCAATTCCAACAGACACTGCATCCCATTTCCGTCAGTCACTGCATCCCATTTCCCTCAGTCACTGCATCGCATTTCCTTCAGTCACTGCATCCCAGTTCACTCAGTCTCGGCATCTCATTTCCCTCAGTCACTGCATCCCATTTCCCTCAGTCACTGCATCCCATGTCCCTCAGTCACTGCATCCCACGTCCCTCATTCACTGCATCCCACGTCCCTCAGTCACTGCATCCCATTTCACTCAGTCACTGCATCCCATTTCCCTCAGTCAGTGCATCCCATGTCCCTCAGTCACTGCATCCCATGTCCCACAGTCACTGCATGTCATTTCACTCAGTCAGTGCGTCCCTTTTCGGTCAGGCACTGTCTCCCATTTCCCTCAGTCACTGCACCCCAAGCCCGCTCGGGCACTGATTCCCTATTAACTCAGTCACTCCTTCCCAGTACCTCTGTCACTGCATCCCATGTGCCTCAGTCAGTGCATCCCATGTCCCTCAGTCAGTGCATCCCATGTCCCTCAGTCACTGCATCCCATTTCCGTCAGTCACCGCATCCCATTTCCCTCAGTCACTGCATACCATTTCCATCAGTCACTGCATCCCAGTTCACTCAGTCTTGGCAGCTCATTTCCCTCAGTCACTGCATCCCATTTCCCTCAGTCACTGCATCCCATTTCCCTCAGTCACTGCATCGCATTTCACTCAGTCACTGCATCACATTTCACTCAATCACTGCATCCCATGTCCCACATTCACTGCATCCCATTTCCATCAGTCACTGTTTCCCGTATCTCTCAGACGCTGTATTCAATTTCCCACACTCACTGCATCCCATTCCCCTCAGTCACTGCATCCCATTACCCTGAGTCACAGTATGCCATTTCCCACAGTCACTGCATCCCATGTCCCTCAGTCACTGCATCCCATGTCCCTCAGTCACTGCATCCCATGTCACTCAGTCACTGCATCCCATTGTCCTCAGTCACTGCATCCCACTTCATTCAGTCACTGCATCTCATTTCACTCACTGACTGCATCCCATTTCCGTCAGTCACTGCAACCCATTTCCCTCAGACACTGCATCCCATTTCCACCAGTCACTGCATCGCATTTCACTCAGTCACTGCATCGCATTTCACTCAGTCACTGCATCGCATTTCACTCAGTCACTGCATCCCCTTTCACTCAGTGACTGCAACACATTTCACTCACAGACTGCATCCCATTTTCCTCAGTCACTGCATCTCATTTCACTCAGTCACTGCATCCCATTTCACTCAATCACTGCATCCCATTTCCAACAGTCACTGCAGCCCATTTCACTCAGTCACTGCATCACATTTCACTCAGTCACTGCATCACATTTCACTCAGTCACTGCATCACATTTCACTCAATCACTGCATCACATTTCACTCAATCACTGCATCCCATTTTCATCAGTCACTGTTTCCCATATCTCTCAGACGCTGCATTCAATTTCCCAGACTCACTGCATCCCATTCCCCTCAGTCACTGCATCCCATTTCCCTCAGTCACTGCATCACATTTTCCTCAGTCACTGCATCACATTTCCCTCAGTCACTGCATCACATTTCCCTCAGTCACTGTTTCCCGTATCTCTCAGACGCTGTATTCAGTTTCCCACACTCACTGCATCCGACTCCCCTCAGTCACTGCATCCCATTACCCTGAGTCACAGTATGCCATTTCCCACAGTCACTGCATCTCCTTTCCCTCAGTCACTGCATCCCATGTCCCTCAGTCACTGCATCCCATGTCCCTCAGTCACTGCATCCCATGTCCCTCAGTCACTGCATCCCATTTCCATCAGTCACTGCAGCTCATGTCACTCTGTCACTGCATCACATTTCCATCAGACACTGCATCTCATTTCACTCATTCACTGCATCCCATTTCACGCAGTTACTGCATCCCATTCCACTCTGTCACTGCATCCGATTTCACTCAGTCAGTGCGTCACATTTCACTCAGGCACTGTATCCCATTTCCCTAAGTCACTGCACCCCAAGCCTGCACGGGCACTGCATCCCTATTAACTCAGTCACTCCTTCCCAGTACCTCAGTCACCGCCTCCCATTTCACTCAGTCACTGCATCCATTTCCATCAGTCACTGCATCCCATTTCCCACAGACACTGCATTTCCTTTCCCTAAGTCAGAGCATCTCATTACCACCAGTCACTGCATCCCATTTCACACAGCCACTGCATCCCATTTCACACAGCCACTGCATCCCATTTCACACAGCCACTGCATCCCATTTCACTCAAAGCTTCACTTTACACTCAGTCAGAGCATCCCATTTCCATCCGTCACCGCGTCCCATTTCCTCAGTCACTGCTTCTCCTTTCCACAGTCACGGCAATCCCATTTCAATCAGTCACTGCATCTCCTTTCCATCAGTCACTGCGTCCCATTTCACTCAGCCACAGCGTCCCAATTCCCAGTCACTGCATCCCATTTCCCTCAGTCACTGCATCACATTCCCCTCAGTCACTGCAGCCCATTGTCCTCAATCACTGCATCCCATTGCCCTCAGTCACTGCATCCCATTGCCCTCAGTCACTGCATCCCATTGTCCTCAGTCGCTGCATCCCATTGTCCTCAGTCACTGCATCCCATTGCCCTCAGTCACTGCATCCCATTGCCCTCAGTCACTGCATCCCATTGTCCTCAGTCACTGCATCCCATTGTCCACCCTAAGGAAGACAAACCCACGTAACATATCTAGTGACTTAAAACATACTCTATTGTTGCCCAAGGTGGAGAGCTGGATGAACACAGCAGGTCAAGCAGCATCAGAGAAGCAAGAAAGCTGATGTTTCGGAACGAGACCCTACTTCAGAAAATTGGCGCTGGAGAATCTGAGACAACAAGGTGTAGAGCCGGATGATACTGCTTGGCCTGCTGTGTTCATCCAGCTTTACACCTTCTTATCTCAGATTCTCCAGCATCTGCAGTTCCTCCTACCTCTATTGTTGCCCTTTCACTTTACTGAACTAATATGAGCCAGTAGTTTTGTTTAGGCTCGTGTAATCTTACGCTTATTGGCCTGTACAAAATCCTGAATTAATTTTGATCGACTGACGGGAGGAGAGATGAATTTTTTAGAAATTTTTGTTTTCTACCAGTTTGCAGAGGGCATCGTGGGCGATTGAAGGACAGTGTTATTATCCTCTAGGTCTGCGGACTGCATCATTACCAACTTGCCCATTTGCATATACATACAATATTCATTATGTACCAATGAAACATAATAAACCAATACTGCGTACTAAAAACAACGCTCACATATCAATGGAAATTTAAATATTTATCATAGAGTTTGAAGAATTGAATTCAATGATACAAAGCAAAAACCAGTGAAGATGAGTGCAGTTGGTCAGCACTTTTGCCACGAAGTGGAGGTTGGCAGTTTGAGGCCACCCAGGAACAAGCAAGCTCTGTCTAACTCCAAGGGCAGCACGGTGGCTCAGTGGTTAGCACTGCTGACTCACAGCGCCAGGGACCCAGGTTCAACCCCACCGTTGGACGATTTTCTGTGCGGAGTTTGTACATTCCCATGCCTGCATGGGTTCCTGCTGGGTGCTCTGGTTTCCTCCCACAGTCCAAAGATGTGCAGGCTCGGTGTATGGAAGATGCCAAACTTGCCCATTGTGTTTAGGGATGTGTAGATTAGGTGTGTTAGTCATGGGAAACGTACGGTTACTGAGGAAAGGGTCGGGGGATGAGTCAGGGTGAGATGCTCTTTGGAGCGTGGCCGTGGACTTCTTGGGTCAAAAGGGGCTTGTTTCCACACCGTAGGGATTCTATGATATGGAAGTATCTTTTGAAGTGGACATTCATGGGTATGCTGTAACAGAGACCTTGAAATACTGCACAACAAATATTTGGAACTAGACTGTCAATTCAGACATAGCATCAAAAAAGGTCATGGAAGTTGTCACCGATATAAAGCAGGATTGATGAAAATCCAGCAGGAAATGGTGTCAAAAGGCACAGTATCTTTTATTCATCTCCAGTTATTTTGTCCAAGGCACTGGATGCTGGCAGGATTGAAACATTTAAGAAATGCTTCACAAATCACATATAAGGACCTGCACATCTTTGAACAATGGGAGGAAACTGCAGCACCTGGCAGAAGCCCCTCGCAGACGCGGGGAGGACGTGTCAATTCCACACAGATATTTACCCAAGACTGGAATCTCAATTGGCTCCCCAGTGCATGAGCAACTCTAACCACTGAGCAACTACCTTGCCCAGAAGGGATTTTATAAGCGCATACATTATTTCCATTAAGACAGATCCAATCCTCTATGTCCAATCAAAATAACATATTGTAGATATCATGACAACAATCAGAAATGATTTTGAATAAGTCAATCAAAAAAATTGAAATAGTTTCCAAGCCGAAATACTAGATATGGTGCAGTTAAGATGAATAGCGCAACAACAAAAAGGCCATATTTTATGTGACGATCGGTAACACTTGAAAACTTGCAACAATTCGTCGCCAGTAGTGCTCTGAAGTGGCTTGATGGTGCACTCCTTCAGACACTGGAATGAAACTCCAAAGATCACAAATTCTCCTTCAATACCGTGTTATAACAGTGACTGCATCAACCTGTGTTTATGGGCCTGACTGGAAACCCACACAACATGCATAAACAAAAAGATAATCTAAGGTGACAGGAGAAAAAAATGTATGTATGCAACGTCTTTGAAAAGCAATTATTTGTAGCGGCTGCAAGCCCATAAGGAATCTCGTTTCGCAGATTATATTCATTTGCACTGCAGGTCATGCCAGTCAGAATCAGTTTTCGTTTCATGACAGACAACTAAAATGTCCATTACAATGAACGTTGGTTGATCAGAAGATTTTAAGTAAGGACTATGTCTTGTGTGAGCTGACGGCATTAGGGGATGGAGAAGGTACATGCACTGCTGGCATCTTGACACCATTGAATGAGCAAGCGTGGATGCAAAGGTTGTAACAGGTAACAATTGTACAGGCAATATCTTTTGAGCTCCTTCCGAGCAGGCCTGGAATACTCTAAAGCTGTGCTAGACCCTCACTTCCTCCACCTTACGTACGCTGCCTTTTCTTTTTGACAAGAAGCACCTCTGTACCCGTCATCCAAGGCTCCTGAATCTTACCCCTTCTTATCTGTCTCAGAGGAACAAATTTATACATCACTCGCAACAACTGCTCCTTGAACAGCCTCCACATGTCTGCTGCGCCCTTTCTGTGGAACAATTGCTCCCAATCTGTACTTCCCAACTCCTGTCTGATAGCATCATAGTTTCCTTGACCCCAGTGAAATATCTTCCCCTGGTAACTGCTCCTTTCACTTTCCATGGCTATGGTAAATGTGAGGCTCTTGCGGTCACTGTCACCAAAGTGTTCTCCCACCACGAGATCTGACACCTGTCCTGGCTCATCGCCGAGCACCAAATCCAAAATGGCCTCCCCCCTCGGCCTGTCCACATACTGAGTCAGGAAACCCTCCTGAACACACCTGACAAAAACGGCTCCATCCAAACCATCTGCACTAAGGAGGTTTCAATCTATATTGGGAAAGTTGAAGTCACCCACAACAACAACCCTGATACGTTTGCACTTTTCAACAATCTGCCGGCCAATGAGTTCTTCGATCTCCCAACCGCTATTTGGGGTCCGTAGAAAACCCCCAGTGAAGTGACTGCTGCCTTGCTGTTCCGAACGTCCACCCACACTGGCTCAGTCGACAAACCTTCCTTGGCAACCTCAGCCCATACCACCACAGTAGACAAGTCCTCAAAGGTTCTTTCAGCCGCCGTTATACTGTCCTTCACCAACAAAGCCACACCTCCCCCTCTTTTACCACCTTCCCAGACCTTAATCAAAGATCTAAACACGAGAACCTGCAACATCCATTCCTGACCCTCCTCTATCCATGCCTCCGAAATGGCCACAACATCGAAGTCCCAGGTACCTATCCAAGCTGCAACCTCACCTACATTATTCCGGATACTCCCGGCATTAAAGTCGTCACACTTCAATCCAGCTTGCTGTCTGCCAGCACACTCCTGTGACAGTGAGGTCCTGACCATGTCCTCCCTACGCTCATCCTCCTGTGTACTGGGACTACACCTCAGTTTCCCATCCCCCTTCTGAGCTAGTTTAAATCCAACCGAATGGCACTAGCCAATTTCCCACCCAGGATATTCGTGCCCCTCTCATTCAAGTGGAGACCGTCCTGTTTGTACAGGTCCCACCTTCCCCAGAACGAGCCCCAATTGTCCATGTACCTGAAGCCCTCCCACCTGCACCATCCCTGCAGCCACGTCTTCAGCTGAAATCTCTCCCTGTTCTTTGCCTCGCTATCACGTGGTACGGGTGACAAACCAGAGATGACCACTCTGCTTGTTCTAGCTCTCGGCTTCCACCCTAGCTCCCTCAAATCCTGCCTGACATCCCTATCCCTCTTTCTACCTATGCCGTTGGTGCCTATGTATATCACGACTTGGGGCTGGTCAGCCTCTCCCCTCAGGACCCTAAACACACGATCCGAGACATCACAGACCCTGGCACCTGGTCGGCAACACACCAATCGTGAGTCTCTTTCGTTCCCGGCAAATCTTCTATCAGTCCCTCCAACTATTGAGTCCCCAATGACTATCACTCTCTTCCTATCCCCGCTCCCCTTCTGTGCAAGAGGGACAGACTCTGTGCCAGAGACCTGCACCCTACTGCATACCCCTGCTAAGTCGTCCCCGGAACAGTATCCAAAATGGTATAGTTGTTTTTCAGGGGAGCTACTGCAGGGGATTTCAGGGGAACGACCACAGGGGAAGGTTGGTCAAGCTACACCGGGTAAATGTGCATTTTTGGCTGAAGAAACATGTGTTTCAATGTGAGCTAATGGAAGAAGCCATGGAGTCAAAGCTAAACATTTCGACAATAAGACAACCATTCTTAAAAGCAGCATACAGCGTGAAAAAGAAATGAGCTGCTTTAATATCCACTTAAAATTTATGTGGAATATCAGATGGAATTTTCTTATTGACTCCATTGTGCAATCATGTCAAGCTAAAAATGTTAACTGCATTAATTAATACTAACCAGAAATGGACTTTGTTGTAAATGGTTTGACGGTTTTCTGTATCTGGAACATCCCTTTTCCTTCTCCAACGAAGATCGTACCAACCTATGGTACCAAACTGTGAGTCAAACGGATGGGACACGTAATCTTTAAATTTCTCATCAAAACAGTCTAATCGTATGGTTCTGTGCAATAAAAGAGAAAGAATAAACATGTTTCCAACAATTTTGCTGATGTTTATGAACAGAATGCTCAAATTCAAAAAGTTTGGGCTGGCATGTCTGCTTCCTCCAGCCTGTTTAAACTGTTCCATTCAATGTGAAATTTGTCATAAGTTTTAGCACACAGGTCTATGTGATCTGCGCCACCACCTTCTATTAGTCATACATGCTTTCCCCCTCTTCCTGTAATACATTCCTTGAAGTGTTCAATGAGATTTTGATTTTAAATCATATCGTCATATTCTTTTGATTCTCAAGCATCAATGAATCTGATGTTGCCGCCATTCCATGCAGTGCACAGCACGTCAAACAGGAGTCTTACTCTTGCCATGAGCACTGAGGTAGTATGGGGTCACAACTGTCTCATAGTTCAGAATGAAATTCTACATATAGGGCTATGAAGAGTCATGCAGTTAATTTTATTTGACATGCTATTTCTTTTCTTCACAAATATGCTGGATTTAAAGTGATCTTCACCCTCATTTAAAATGAATTCAATATCCAACCATCTGTAAAACTAGCATATCCAAATTTTAATTTGAGTTCAGTGTTACACAAATATATGACTTTTTTAAAAATTATTTTCGAGTCAACATTAACATTTCATTCCCTGACAACGGGTGAACTTACTTTTAAACTGCAATTTTCCTTCGGTATTAATGGAGAGGTGAGCCTTTTTGCAAGCACCGAAAGGCTGGACCAGTTTATGCTAAAACTTACGGAACTGTAAGTTTCACAAATATGTTCCTATTAAACACTAATTCCTATTGAAGCAGTATGAAGCTAAATTCATTCAACTGGACAGCAAAAACGGTCAAGATTTTAAAAGCAAGCAACTATTTTGAACTCACTCTTCGAACTAAATTCCATCTTGGTGTGTGAGAGTCCATAGGTTCCTCACTCTCAACGAACCATTCAACTGTCATGCAATTACTGAAACACACAGACAAAAAACATCAATGTTAACAGTCACTAAGATTTTGAGAGTGATTTGGAATTCGTACTCAATACCCACTGGGGAAAATCTGTTCCAATCTGGATAGTACTCACTTATCACCATCCCACCTACCTTCCCTACCACCTCCTCCCCCTCAAAACTATTTGTTTCTGAGCTCCCTTCCACCCTCCATTTCTCAGGAAGGGTCCTGACCCAAAACCTCAACTTTCCTCAGCCTCTGATGCTGCCTGCCCTGCTGTGTTCCTCCAGCTCCACAATGTGTTATCTCAGACACCAACATTGGCAGTTCTTACTATCTGGATAACTCATTCTCACCTTGTCACAAGTGATTTATACTCATTATCTTTTCAGATGACGCATGTACATGTATATACATAAATATACATATTGCACTTTTATGCCTGAACCACTAACTGAGAGGATATTTTAAAAGAGTCTCTTCATATCTGCATGAAAGAGAAATCATCAAGGTCATAACTTTCATTTTAGGAATAAGTCGAACATTCAAAGTACTCACAGTCAGTGTCCCATTTCCTTGACCAGTCAATTTGATGTGAATCTTTCTTCCAAGTGGAAACTATAACAGCAATTATATTTGAGAGTCAAACACTTCATTGCATCACCAATATTTCCTTGTCTGTTTGAAGCATAAGATAATGAAATAATCATGGACAGATTGGCCAACAGTGTAATTTAATGTGTGTTATGGCAACTCAAAATCACAACCATTGAAGTGATCTTTAAAAAGCTACTGTCATACAACAGAGCACTTTTTGAGATGCAGTGATGAACATACTTCCTGAGATGCAAATAATATATGCCAAATTAATTCCAAAGAATACCTTTACAATTAAAAAGAAGCTAAAAATCTCTTTACATTGCGAAGCTTGTCAGATTGCTATTAGTCAATGGAAATCGTTCAGAACAATTATTTATTCCCAGATGAAAAGGAAGTGTATACATTTCATGACAACAAAATGTGAGGCTGGATGAACACAGCAGGCCAAGCAGCATCTCAGGAGCACTTTTGTGCTCCTGAGATGCTGCTTGGCCTGCTGTGTTCATCCAGCCTCACATTTTGTTGTCTTGGATTCTCCAGCATCTGCAGTTCCCATCATCTCGTATACATTTCATTTCCACATCTTATCCAAGAGAGAAAAAAAAAACACCTTCATGAATGCATTGTCAAACAAGAAGACTCAGAAAAAAAGTCATTTGGCCCATTGAATATTCCTCCATCATTTGGTGAGATCATGGTTGATCTCATTACATGTATCATGACACAGCATTTCCACCAAACCCTCCTTATAGCTAATACATTCCGATTCAAGTAACATCCTGGTAAATCTCTGTTTCTGGGCCATGCCTTGTCTTTCTAAATATTTTTTCAGTCATCTACAAATTTAGCCACAGCACATGCACCGCTTTCCTCCAAGTCATTAATAAACAAGCACAAGAGCTTTGGTTCCTTTAGCGCGTTCCTTCATTTGGTTCCTTCATTTCTTACTGACAAGCCAACCCTGGCATCTCTGTCCATTTGTATCGGAGATAATGGGAACTGCAGATGCTTCAGAATCCAAGATAACAAAGTGTGGATCTGGATGAACACAGCAGGATGAACACACAGAAGTAGAAGGGTCTCGGCACAAAACGTCAGCTTTTACGCTCCTGAGATGCTGCTTGGCCTGTTGTGCTCATCCAGCTCCACACTTTGTTATCTCTGTTCATTTGCCTGTTCTTTCTATCGGACATGAATCATTGGCTATTTCGTTCCCAACACTTATCCCCTAACAACCACCTCTCTGTGATACCCAGAGTGATGTATCTGTCAATTTCAATCTGCACCACAAACTCATTCACTTTGTTTCATACACTCCCTGCAATTCAATACAAGATCTTCAGTCTGGCATTTACAGCCACCCTTCTTATCTGCTGCAGCTGAAGTGAGACTCCTGACCATTTCCAAACTTTTTGTCCTATTACTTGCTCTGGAAACTTTGCTGAGCACTTACCAGCTTCTAACTTTTTCCACAATTTTCCATGCAACTGAGCTCACCCACTCCACACTTTTTATTTTAACGCCCTAGCCCCAGACCTAGCTCTGTATTTTGCGAGGATACTTGTCCCAATATGATTCTCGTTGAGCCTATAACACCAGAACGACTCCCTCCTTCCCCATACCGATGCCAATGTCCCATGAATTCAAACACATTTCTGCCATGCCACCATTTGAACAATGTACATCTATAATAATGTTCACACCGTGCCAAAATTGCTCAGATAATAATTCAGAGATTATTACCATTCTGGTTCTGCTTTCTCACCTCAGCACCTCGGTGCTCATAATCCCTCAGGAGAACCTCTTTCCTCTTTCTTCCATATCAATGGTACCTGTGTGGACCACGATAGCTGGATTTCTACTCCTCCCACTTCAAGTTCCTTTGTAGCCGAGATGGAATCTCCTGAACCTGGGCACCAGGCAGGCAACACTACTTTCGAGACTCTCGATCCTGGTCACAACGAACAGTGTTCATTCTCCTAACTATACTACCTCTGATTATAACTACATTTCACTTTTTATTCCCTCTTCAATGTCCCCCTGTACCACAGTGCTACAGTCAGTTTACTCATCTTCCCTATACCCTGCACTCTCATCCACACAGGAAGAAAGAATCTCAAACCTGTTAGATAAGATCAAAGGCCAAGGTTCCTTCTGCACTACATCCTGAAACCTTCCACCTGCCCTGTTCTTTGTCATTGGCCACTGACCAAGTTTCAGCTAGTTAATCTAAGGTGTGTGACTGCCTCCTGAAGCACAGCATTCCCCAGTAACTGTCCCCCACGTGATTTGTTGATTGGTAAAAACTGAGATTCCAGTTCATCAACCCTAAGCTGGAGTATGGGGCCTGACCACTCGCCCGTCACGTAGGTACAAATCATCATCTGGCCTGGCATCTCCATTTCAATTACTTCGATCTTAATTTGATTTGAAAACATTCTGGTCTTTTAGTTTGTAGCCTGTAAATATTTCTCCGATTTACTTTCAATCTGAAAGCTACCGATAATAGATTCTTAAACCAGTAGCGATCACCAACCAATGAACCTGGTTCACCCTCTCGGTCCCTGATTCTGGCTTCAATTCACCCTGTCTCAAAAAAAATGCTTACGAACTATCAGGCAAAAAAAGCAAGCAAATGGCACCTCTTACCCTCTGCACTGACTTACCGGATTGCCACCAAGTTCCCCAAAATATATATTCACTAGGTGCATTTCACTCGAGATGTGATCTCTCCTTCCAGAACGTGCAAAGTATACTGATCCATAGCAATATACTACCTTCAAAACCTCAGCTCTTAGCTTATTACTTTTGAGTACATTCTCAATGCTTTCTCCAAGTCCAAACACAACACATTTACTGGTTTTCCTCTGTTAATTCTCCTCCCAAAACTTCCTCCAAAAACCCAAACAAATTAGCCAGACATAATTTCTCTTTCATCAGGCTATGGTGATTCTGTTTGATTAGATTCTGATTTTCCAAATGTTCTGCTACTATTTTCTTCATAGTTGATTGCCACATATTTCCAACAATAGATGTTAGGCTGGTTCGGTTGTAGTTATCTTCTTTTTGCCTCTCTCCTTTTTAAACAGGGATGTCACATCAGCAGTTTTCCAGCCCTCAGATGCTTCTCTGGAATCTAAACCTTTTTGGGAAATTACAGTCAAAGCAGACACCGACTCTGAAGCTCATTGTTTAGAATCTTAGAAAGTAAACCATCACGGCAAAGAGTCCAATCTGCTTTCACTCCATTAGATTGTCTACTGCTACTTTTCTCATGGTAGTGATGGTGTGGTAGTGATGTGTTTAATTCCTCCCTGTGTTCTTTAGTAATAAGGGGATCCTTGAAGTATCTTCCACTGTAACGACTACCCTTTTCTCATTATCACTGATAATGGGAACTGCAGATGCTGGAGAATCCAAGATAACAAAGTGTGAAGCTGGATGAACACAGCAGGCCAAGCAGCATCTCAGGAGCACAAAAGCTGACGTTTCAGGCCTCGACCCTTTTCTCATTATCATTGTTTCTTGATTTAAAAATTAACCTGGCCGTTACAGCCTAGCATATGATTAATGGCATTACCTCTAAAACCTTCTTGGCTAAAGTGTTCAATAAATTGCTGCAACCTGAAAGAAGTAATTCTTCCCTGAATTAATGGGCAACCAATTTGAAAATGTGGCCTCTGGTCGTAAAATCTTTCACAAATGGGAGTAATCTCTACGGATATACACCATCAAGCCTCTTAAGAATCTTAAATGTTGAAAAAATAACATTGTTTTCAATCTTAAAAACGCCAATGAACGTAGTCCCTGCCTGCCCAACTTTCCTAAGCATAGCAATCCCCCCCGCCATTTCCGAAATCAACCCAGTCAACATGAGGTGTACGGCCTCCGCAGCATTCGCTCTGTGGCTGTACATGACTTGTCAGTTACCATCTTGCTGCTACAACTCTACTTCTATTAACGATGCAGTCCTCTGTCCATCCGAACATACTACCGTTGAACACACGGGCTCTTTTCCTTCGAGACACCTTACGAGCTGTACCTTATCAAATGCTTTGTTGAAATCTCAATGTACGACATCAACTGGTGGTCCTTCATCAGTAATGTTTGTTTCCTTCTCAAAGCACTGTAGCAAGTTTGTCAAGTATTATTTCCCCGTTATGAAAGGATGTTCACTCTGTAGGATGTTATAGCGCACTCAGTACCCTGTTATTTCATCTTTCATTGCCGGCATGAACATCTACCCAGGTTGACCTAAATTGGCAATACTTGCTTACTATTTTGTCCAAGTATCTTTGTAATAATGGTGTTATGTTCACCATCTTTCAATCCTCTGCGAATTTTCCACAATCTAAGGATTCTTGGAACATTATCATCAGTGCCTCCATTGTATCTGTCGCTGCGCTGTTCAACATGAGAGGATACAACTCATCACACACCTTGGATATTTTCTCTACTGATTGGAGTCATGTTTGGAATTCTGTGCAGTGACATTCACTTTTAACAGTTTGCTAAATACTACCAGGAACAGAAATTGTGATCCAGCTGCAACTAAACTAAAGCTTTCAGCACAGAAGGAAGTGTTTCAATTCATTATGAACCCAATAACTCCTGAAAAGGGCAATACAATTTGCCTCAGTCCATAAATGTTCTTCCTCCAACATCCTGAGATGCATCATCTGTATTTCTTCAAATTTACCACAGATTCTGTTTCAATCATCCTTTCAGCAATACGCATGACAACAATTCGGCATTTTTAGTCCCCGTGTAGCCTCCGTTGCACATGTGCATTGTTAGATGATTATTTATTTGCGTGCCTGCTTTTTTGCTCGAATGGATAAAGGTAAATTTCTGTTCTTTTGTCATCAGAGCTATTGCCTCCTCACTCTCATCTTCCTTGTTTTATCCTGTGCTGGAATATTTAATTTGTTGACATATCTGAAATATGTTGTTGAATGGATCGGGTTTTGTAACATTGCATTCCCCATAGACCACCTACCGATGCTGTTGCTTGTTCTCACAGTTATTATCTTGCAGAGTGGAAAATGCAGTTTGAAAGCAATGGAACATTATCGATGAAGAAGTTGATGCATAAATTGCTGCGATCTTCCAAACTACAAACTCACCTTCAATTCTTTCTCGGTCAGAGCATTATGCCGGCGCATATGAATCGTGTTCTCAATGGGACTTCCAAAACCATGGAATTGAATTTTCATGTTGATTTCTTCTTCCCTCTTCAGAAATGCAAAGTAGTATCGTGATGAAGCTTCCAAGGCGATGATTGTGTCCTTCAATGAACGGAAAAGTGACTTTTAGATTCACGGAAATATTTCACTACTTCTATAGACATGAAAGGCAAACATTCTCCCTGCATATGACCCAGTCTCATTTTATCGTATCTTTCTGATTTTACATGCCACGGGATAATCATTGCAGTGTAACAGAAATGTTGATCATGGAAATTTATCACTGTTTTCATAAATAATGGCAAATTTTCAACATCTTGCAATTGTATGAAGGCTCAGTCTCATCACACCTCGCCTGCTGCACAAAGACATTCTTACACTGCTTTGAATGTCAGGGCTGAAACAAAACACAATCATGACACAAATGCATCAACACACCACTTTCAACAGGATCTGATATCCTTGCCAGGCACTGGAGGGGTTGCGGAGACTGGTGAGTGGATAAAGTCATTCCTCTGTTCAAGCAGGAAAACAGGGACTTTCCAGGAAACGACAGACTGGTGAGTGTCTCATGTCTCAAAAGTATGGGCTAATAAGGGACAGCCAGCATGGTATTATGCAAGGCAGGTTATGTCTTACCAAGTCAGTTGAAGTTTTCAAGGAGGTGACAAGGGTGATCAATTCGGATCGAACAGTTGATAACATATACATGGATTTTACGAAGGTTTTCAATAAGGTCCCTCATGGTATGCTCATCCAGAAGATTAAGATCCATGAGATCCATGGTGACTTGGCCTGCCCATATAAGGCAGACGGTAGCGGTGGAAGGCTGACAAAGATAACACAGTATAGGGCTGGAGGAACACAGCAGGCCAGGCAGCATCAACAATGTCAGCTTTCCTGTTCCTCTGATGCTGCCTGACCTGCTGCGTTCCTCCAGCTCCACACTTGGTTAACTCTGATTCCAGCATCTGCAGTTCTTGCCGTCTCAGTGGTGGAAAGCTGTTTTTCTGGCTGCAGCTCAGTGACGAGTGGTGTTCCGCATCGATGTGATTTCTGCTGTTTGTGATATGTGTAAATGACTTGGTTGCAAATGCAGATGGGGGATCACTAAGTTTGCAGATGATATAAGGACCAGTGGACTTGTGGACAGCATGGAAGGTTGTCAAAGGACACAGCAAGATACAGACCAATTGCAAACACGAGCGGAGAAATGGCCGATGGAATTTAATCTGGGCAGGCATGAGGTGTTGCATTTTAGGAGACCAAGTGTTAAGGAAAGGGATACACAGTTAATGGCAGGACCCCAAACAGCAGTGATGTCCAGAGGGATCTTGGGGTCCCAGACCATAACTCCCTGACAGTAGCCACACAAGTAGATAGGGTGGTCAAGAAGGCATATTGCATGCTTGCCTTTATTCATAGGGGAACTCAGTGCAAGAGTCAGGATGTCACATTGCAGCTTTACAAGACTTTGGTGAGACCACACAGAGTATTGCATTCAATTCTGGCCACCACATTACACTAAGGATGTGCAGGCTTTGGACAGGGTGCAGAAGAGATTTACCAGCATGCTGACTGGAATAGAGGGTATGAACGAGAGGGAGAAGCTGGAAAAACTCTTCATTTTCTCTGGAGCAGTAGAAGCTGAGGGCAGGCTTGATAGAAGTCTATAAAATTAGGAGATACATAAATACAGCTAACGGTCAGAAAATTTCTCCCCCGGAGTTGAAGTGTCCACTATTAGGGGGCATGCATTTAAGCTGAGAGGGGGGGAAGTTCAAAAGAGATGTGAGGGGCAAATATTTCACACTGAGCATGTTAAAAGTGTGGAATACAGTGCCCGGGGTGGTAGTGGATGCAGATACGATGAAAGCATTTAAAAGGGACTTTTAGTTAAGTGCGCGAATAGGTAAGGAATGGAGGACTATGGATCAAGGACAGGCAGAAGGGATTATTTCATTTGTTGTCATGTTTGGCCCAACATGGTGGGCCAAAGGGCACATTCCTGTTGCTGTCGTGTTCCAAGTTTTATGCTCACTTGTATCATGATTGCAAAAAGTAGGATTGGGAAGAATTTTTGAGAAGCGTTTGTGAACATTATTTCATGTAAGGACAAACGGGATAAGGATCAGGTGACACAGCACAAACAGATTTTGGAGCCCATGATGAATCATAGGGACCTCACAAGCACCAATGATCAGAGGGATCTCAGGATCTTGATGTGCATGCCTGTTGATCCCCCAATGTAATGGACCAGGTCGTTGAAGTGGTTTGGAAGGCACATTGGATACTTGTCTTTATTAGACTTAATATTAAGTGATAGAGTTTCAGAATAGGCAGGGTATGTACAAAATGTTGGTTAGGCCCAACAGTGAAGTCAACGGTGAGAAAATACAGTGAGACTTGGACAACGATCAGGCTTGGCCTGATGAAGGTTAAGTTACATTTGCGCCACACAAGTGCTAAGCAGCAATCAGCTCCAACAAGAGAGAATATGACCACATCAAAAAAATTCCATGTCCTTACCCTCACATCATCCTCACATTTATTTTTTTTTTTAAACGTGCAAGTGCTATCCAAGCCATGCAAGGCTATGGGCCAGGTGTTGGAAATGAGGTTAGAACAATTCAGTGCTTGTCCTTGACTGTCACAGAATCCGTGAGCTGAAGAATGTATTTCTCCTGTATTGTAGACGACTCAGGTGCTTGGCTATCCACGAAACCAAGGTTAACACTGATCTAAAACTAAACTGGGTCAGTTATACAATCAGCAGTAGCCAGGTCCATGGTACAAACCACCCTGCTGTGGGACAGGGTCAGGCAAATCCAAGTGAGCGAACGTGGTTGGAGACTCATTCGTTGGGGGCATAGATTCTGTAGCCACATTTGAGACACCAGGGCTGCGTGTTGCATCCCTGCTGCCAAGGTCAAGGGCATCTCTGATTGGGTGTCAGAAATTCTTAAGGGGGAGGGTGAGCAGCCAGAGGCCACTGTGCACGTTGGTACCAATGACATAGGCAGAAAGAGGGATGACATCCTGCGGACTGTGTACAAGGAGTTAGCAAAGAGGCTGAAAGGCAGGACCGAGAGGGTAATAATTTATGGGTTACCACGAGTGCCACATGTTAGTGAGTTAAGTCAGAGAAAGATAGGTGAGATGAAAATGCATGGTTAAGGAGCTGGCACAGGGGGCTGGATTTCCGATTCATGGATAATTGGGACCATTTCTGAGCAAGGGGTGACCTGTGTAAGAGGGATGGGAGGCAAGACGCTGTGAGCGGGTCAGGGCTGCGGAGGCCGGTCCCTGTGAGCGGGTCAGGGCTGCGGGGGCCAGTCCCTGTGAGCGGGTCAGGGCTGCGGGAGCAGGTCCCTGTGAGCGGGTCAGGGCTGCGGGGGCCGGTCCCTGTGAGCGGGTCAGGGCTGCGGGGGCGGGTCCCTGTGAGCGGGTCAGGGCTGCGGGGGCGGGTCCCTGTGAGCGGGTCAGGGCTGCGGGGGCCGGTCCCTGTGAGCGGGTCAGGGCTGCGGGGGCCGGTCCCTGTGAGCGGGTCAGGGCTGCGGGGGCCGGTCCCTGTGAGCGCGACAGGGCTGCGGGGGGCAAGTCGCTGAGAGCGGGTCAGGGCTGCGGGGGGCAAGTCGCTGTGTGCGGGTAAGGCCTGCGGGGGGCAAGTCGCTGTGAGCGGGTAAGGGCTGCGGGGGGCAAGTCGCTGTGAGCGGGAGAGGGCTGCGGGGGGCAAATCCCTGTCAGCACGACAGGGCTGCAGGGGCCAGTCCCTGTGAGCGGGTCGGGCTGCGGCGGCCAGTCCCTGTGAGCGGCTCAGGGCTGCGGGGGCCAGTCCCTGTGAGCGGGACAGGGCTGCGGGGGCCTGTCCCCTGAGCGGGACATGGATGCGGGGGCCAGTCCCTGTGAGCGGGACAGGGCTGCGGGGGCCAGTCCCTGTGAGCGGGACAGGGCTGCGGGGGCCAGTCCCTGTGAGCGGGACAGGGCTGCGGGGGACAGTCCCTGTGAGAGAGTCAGGGCTGCGGGGGCCAGTCCCTGTGAGCGGGTCAGGGCTGCGGGGGCCAGTCCCTGTGAGCGGGTCAGGGCTGCGGGGGCCAGTCCCTGTGAGCGGGACAGGGCTGCGGGGGACAGTCCCTGTGAGCGGGACAGGGCTGCGGGGGACAGTCCCTGTGAGCGGGTCAGGGCTGCGGGGGACAGTCCCTGTGAGCGGGTCAGGGCTGCGGGGGACAGTCCCTGTGAGCGGGACAGGGCTGCGGGGGCCAGTCCCTGTGAGCGGGACAGGGCTGCGGGGGCCAGTCCCTGTGAGCGGGACAGGGCTGCGGGGGCCAGTCCCTGTGAGCGGGACAGGGCTGCGGGGGCCAGTCCCTGTGAGCGGGTCAGGGCTGCGGAGGCCAGTCCCTGTGGCGGAACAGGGCTGCGGGGGCCAGTCCAAGTCAGCGGGACAGGGCTGCGGGGGACAGTGCCTGTGAGCGGGACAGGTCTGCGGAGGCCAGTCCCTGTGATCGGGTGAGGGCTGCGGTGGCAAATAGCTGTCAGGGGGTCAGGGCTGCGGGGCCAGTCCCTGTGAGCGGGTCAGGGCTGCGGGGGACAGTCCCTGTGAGCGGGTCAGGGCTGCGGGGGACAGTCCCTGTGAGCGGGTCAGGGCTGCGGGGGCCAGTCCCTGTGAGCGGGTCAGGGCTGCGGGGGCCAGTCCCTGTGAGCGGGTCAGGGCTGCGGGGGCCAGTCCCTGTGAGCGGGTCAGGGCTGCGGGGGCCAGTCCCTGTGAGCGGGTCAGGGCTCCGGGGGCCAGTCCCTGTGAGCGGGTCAGGGCTGCGGGGGCCAGTCCCTGTGAGCGGGTCAGGGCTGCGGGGGCCAATCCCTGTGAGCGGGCGAGGGCTGCGGTGGCAAATAGCTGTCAGCGGGACGGGGCTGCGGGGGCCATTCCCTGTGAGCGGGTGAGGGCTGCGGTGGCAAATAGCTGTCAGGGGGTCAGGGCTGCGGGGGCCAGTCCCTGTGAACGGGTCTGGGCTGCGGTGGCAAATAGCTGTCAGGGGGTCAGGGCTGCGGGGGCCAGTCCCTGTGAGCGGGTCAGGGCTGCGGGGGACAGTCCCTGTGAGCGGGTCAGGGCTGCGGGGGACAGTCCCTGTGAGCGGGTCAGGGCAGCGGGGGCAAGTCCCTGTGAGCGGGTCAGGGCAGCGGGGGCCAGTCCCTGTGAGCGGGTCAGGGCTGCGGGGGACAGTCCCTGTGAGCGGGTCAGGGCTGCGGGGGACAGTCCCTGTGAGCGGGTCAGGGCTGCGGGGGACAGTCCCTGTGGCGGGACAGGGCTGCGGGGGCCAGTCCATGTCAGCGGGACAGGGCTGCGGGGGACAGTGCCTGTGATCGGGTCATGGCTGCGGGGGCCAGTCCCTGTGAGCGGGTGAGGGCTGCGGTGGCAAATAGCTGTCAGGGGGTCAGGGCTGCGGGGGCCAGTCCCTGTGAGCGGGTCAGGGCTGCGGGGGCCAGACCCTGTGAGCGGGTCTGAGCTGCGGGGGACAGTCCCTGTGAGCGGGTCACGGATGCGGGGGACAGTCCCTGTGAGCGGGTCAGGGCTGCGGCGGACAGTCCCTGTGAGCGGCTCAGGGCTGCGGGGGACAGTCCCTGTGAGCGGCTCAGGGCTGCGGGGGACAGTCCCTGTGAGCGGCTCAGGGCTGCGGGGGACAGTCCCTGTGAGCGGCTCAGGGCTGCGGGGGACAGTCCCTGTGAGCGGCTCAGGGCTGCGGGGGACAGTCCCTGTGAGCGGCTCAGGGCTGCGGGGGACAGTCCCTGTGAGCGGCTCAGGGCTGCGGGGGACAGTCCCTGTGAGCGGCTCAGGGCTGCGGGGGACAGTCCCTGTGAGCGGCTCAGGGCTGCGGGGGACAGTCCCTGTGAGCGGGTCAGGGCTGCGGGGGACAGTCCCTGTGAGCGGGTCAGGGCTGCGGGGGCCAGTCCCTGTGAGCGGGTCAGGGCTGCGGGGGCCAGTCCCTGTGAGCGGGCGAGGGCTGCGGTGGCAAATAGCTGTCAGCGGGACGGGGCTGCGGGGGCCATTCCCTGTGAGCGGGTGAGGGCTGCGGTGGCAAATAGCTGTCAGGGGGTCAGGGCTGCGGGGGCCAGTCCCTGTGAACGGGTCTGGGCTGCGGTGGCAAATAGCTGTCAGGGGGTCAGGGCTGCGGGGGCCAGTCCCTGTGAGCGGGTCAGGGCTGCGGGGGACAGTCCCTGTGAGCGGGTCAGGGCTGCGGGGGACAGTCCCTGTGAGCGGGTCAGGGCAGCGGGGGCAAGTCCCTGTGAGCGGGTCAGGGCAGCGGGGGCCAGTCCCTGTGAGCGGGTCAGGGCTGCGGGGGACAGTCCCTGTGAGCGGGTCAGGGCTGCGGGGGACAGTCCCTGTGGCGGGACAGGGCTGCGGGGGGCAAGTCGCTGTGAGCGGGTCAGGGCTGCGGGGGGCAAGTCGCTGTGAGCGGGTCAGGGCTGCGGGGGGCCAGTCCCTGTGAGCGGGTCAGGGCTGCGGGGGCCAGTCCCTGTGAGCGGGACAGGGCTGCGGGGGACAGTCCCTGTGAGCGGGACAGGGCTGCGGGGGCCAGTCCCTGTGAGCGGGTCAGGGCTGCGGAGGCCAGTCCCTGTGGCGGAACAGGGCTGCGGGGGCCAGTCCATGTCAGCGGGACAGGGCTGCGGGGGACAGTGCCTGTGAGCGGGACAGGTCTGCGGAGGCCAGTCCCTGTGATCGGGTGAGGGCTGCGGTGGCAAATAGCTGTCAGGGGGTCAGGGCTGCGGGGCCAGTCCCTGTGAGCGGGTCAGGGCTGCGGGGGACAGTCCCTGTGAGCGGGTCAGGGCTGCGGGGGACAGTCCCTGTGAGCGGGTCAGGGCTGCGGGGGCCAGTCCCTGTGAGCGGGTCAGGGCTGCGGGGGCCAGTCCCTGTGAGCGGGTCAGGGCTGCGGGGGCCAGTCCCTGTGAGCGGGTCAGGGCTCCGGGGGCCAGTCCCTGTGAGCGGGTCAGGGCTCCGGGGGCCAGTCCCTGTGAGCGGGTCAGGGCTGCGGGGGCCAATCCCTGTGAGCGGGCGAGGGCTGCGGTGGCAAATAGCTGTCAGCGGGACGGGGCTGCGGGGGCCATTCCCTGTGAGCGGGTGAGGGCTGCGGTGGCAAATAGCTGTCAGGGGGTCAGGGCTGCGGGGGCCAGTCCCTGTGAACGGGTCTGGGCTGCGGTGGCAAATAGCTGTCAGGGGGTCAGGGCTGCGGGGGCCAGTCCCTGTGAGCGGGTCAGGGCTGCGGGGGCCAGTCCCTGTGAGCGGGTCAGGGCTGCGGGGGACAGTCCCTGTGAGCGGGTCAGGGCAGCGGGGGCAAGTCCCTGTGAGCGGGTCAGGGCAGCGGGGGCCAGTCCCTGTGAGCGGGTCAGGGCTGCGGGGGACAGTCCCTGTGAGCGGGTCAGGGCTGCGGGGGACAGTCCCTGTGAGCGGGTCAGGGCTGCGGGGGACAGTCCCTGTGGCGGGACAGGGCTGCGGGGGCCAGTCCATGTCAGCGGGACAGGGCTGCGGGGGACAGTGCCTGTGATCGGGTCATGGCTGCGGGGGCCAGTCCCTGTGAGCGGGTGAGGGCTGCGGTGGCAAATAGCTGTCAGGGGGTCAGGGCTGCGGGGGCCAGTCCCTGTGAGCGGGTCAGGGCTGCGGGGGCCAGACCCTGTGAGCGGGTCTGAGCTGCGGGGGACAGTCCCTGTGAGCGGGTCACGGATGCGGGGGACAGTCCCTGTGAGCGGGTCAGGGCTGCGGCGGACAGTCCCTGTGAGCGGCTCAGGGCTGCGGGGGACAGTCCCTGTGAGCGGCTCAGGGCTGCGGGGGACAGTCCCTGTGAGCGGCTCAGGGCTGCGGGGGACAGTCCCTGTGAGCGGCTCAGGGCTGCGGGGGACAGTCCCTGTGAGCGGCTCAGGGCTGCGGGGGACAGTCCCTGTGAGCGGCTCAGGGCTGCGGGGGACAGTCCCTGTGAGCGGCTCAGGGCTGCGGGGGACAGTCCCTGTGAGCGGCTCAGGGCTGCGGGGGACAGTCCCTGTGAGCGGGTCAGGGCTGCGGGGGACAGTCCCTGTGAGCGGGTCAGGGCTGCGGGGGACAGTCCCTGTGAGCGGGTCAGGGCTGCGGGGGCCAGTCCCTGTGAGCGGGTCAGGGCTGCGGGGGCCAGTCCCTGTGAGCGGGCGAGGGCTGCGGTGGCAAATAGCTGTCAGCGGGACGGGGCTGCGGGGGCCATTCCCTGTGAGCGGGTGAGGGCTGCGGTGGCAAATAGCTGTCAGGGGGTCAGGGCTGCGGGGGCCAGTCCCTGTGAACGGGTCTGGGCTGCGGTGGCAAATAGCTGTCAGGGGGTCAGGGCTGCGGGGGCCAGTCCCTGTGAGCGGGTCAGGGCTGCGGGGGACAGTCCCTGTGAGCGGGTCAGGGCTGCGGGGGACAGTCCCTGTGAGCGGGTCAGGGCAGCGGGGGCAAGTCCCTGTGAGCGGGTCAGGGCAGCGGGGGCCAGTCCCTGTGAGCGGGTCAGGGCTGCGGGGGACAGTCCCTGTGAGCGGGTCAGGGCTGCGGGGGACAGTCCCTGTGGCGGGACAGGGCTGCGGGGGCCAGTCCATGTCAGCGGGACAGGGCTGCGGGGGACAGTGCCTGTGATCGGGTCATGGCTGCGGGGGCCAGTCCCTGTGAGCGGGTGAGGGCTGCGGTGGCAAATAGCTGTCAGGGGGTCAGGGCTGCGGGGGCCAGTCCCTGTGAGCGGGTCAGGGCTGCGGGGGCCAGACCCTGTGAGCGGGTCTGGGCTGCGGGGGACAGTCCCTGTGAGCGGGTCACGGATGCGGGGGACAGTCCCTGTGAGCGGGTCAGGGCTGCGGCGGACCGTCCCTGTGAGCGGCTCAGGGCTGCGGCGGACAGTCCCTGTGAGCGGCTCAGGGCTGCGGGGGTCAGTCCCTGTGAGCGGCTCAGGGCTGCGGGGGGCAAGTCGCTGTGAGCGGGTCAGGGCTGCGGGTGGCAAGTCGCTGTGAGCGGGTCAGGGCTGCGGGGGGCCAGTCCCTGTGAGCGGGTCAGGGCTGCGGGGGGCAAGTCGCTGTGAGCGGGTCAGGGCTGCGGGGGGCCAGTCCCTGTGAGCGGGTCAGGGCTGCGGGGGGCCAGTCCCTGTGAGCGGGTCAGGGCTGCGGGGGGCCAGTCCCTGTGAGCGGGTCTGGGCTGCGGGGGACAGTCCCTGTGAGCGGGTCACGGATGCGGGGGACAGTCCCTGTGAGCGGGTCAGGGCTGCGGCGGACAGTCCCTGTGAGCGGGTCAGGGCTGCGGCGGACAGTCCCTGTGAGCGGCTCAGGGCTGCGGGGGACAGTCCCTGTGAGCGGCTCAGGGCTGCGGGGGACAGTCCCTGTGAGCGGCTCAGGGCTGCGGGGGACAGTCCCTGTGAGCGGGTCAGGGCTGCGGGGGGCCAGTCCCTGTGAGCGGGTCAGGGCTGCGGGGGGCCAGTCCCTGTGAGCGGGTCAGGACTGCAGGGGGCCAGTCCCGGTGCGCGGGTCAGGGCTGCGGGGGCCAGTCCCTGTCAGCGGGACAGTACTGCGGAGTAAATCGCTGTGAGCGGGTCGGGACTGCAGGGGGCAAGTTGCTGTGAGCGGGTCAGGGCTGCGGGACCCAGTCCCTGTGAGCGGGACAGGGCTGCGGGACCCAGTCCCTGTCAGAGGGTCAGGGCTGCAGGGGCAAGTCGCTGTGAGCGGGTCAGGGCTTCGGGGCCCAGGCCGCTGTGAGCGGGTCAGGCCTGCGGGGCCCGGTCCCTGGAAACGGGTCAGGGCAGCGGCGGCAAGCCGCTTCGAGCGGGTTAGGGCGGTGGGGGCAGGCCGCTGCGAGCGGGTCTGGGCTGCGGGGGCAATACGCTGTGAGCGGGACAGCGCTGATGGGGCCAAGCCGCTGTGAGCGGGTCAAGGCGGCGGGGCCCAGTCCATCCAGCGGGTGAGGAGGGCGGGGGCAGGTCGCTGCGAGCGGGTCAGGGCGGCGGGGACCCGTCCCTGTGAGCGGGACACGACTGCGGGGAGGCAATACCATGTGAGCGGGACAGGGCTGCGGGGCCCAGTCCGCTGTGAGCGGGACACGGCTGCGTGGGCCAGTCCCTGTGAGCGGGACACGGCTGCAGGGGGCAATACGCTGTGAGCGGGTCAGGGCTGCGGAACCCAGTCCCTGTGAGCGGGTCAGGGCTACTAGGCCCAGGCCGCTGTGAGCGGCTCACGGCTGCGGGGCCCAGGCCCTGTCAGCGGGTCAGGGCGGCGGGGGCAGGCCGCTGTGAGCGGGTCAAGGCGCAGGGGTCAGGCCGCTGTGAGCGGGACAGGGCTGCGGGGCCCAGGCCACGGTGAGTGGGTCAGGGAGAAGGGGGCAAGCCGCTGTGAGCGGGTCAGGGCGGCGGGGCCCAGGCCGCTGCAAGCGGGTCAGGGCGGCGGGGGCAGGCCGCTGCGAGCCTGTCAGGGCGGCGGGGGCAGGCCGCTGCGAGCGGGTCAGGGCGCCGGGGCCCAGTCACTGCCAGCGGGTCAGGACTGAGGGGGCAGGCCGCTGTGAGCGGGTCAGGACTGCAGGGGGCAATACGCTGTGAGCGGGTCAGGGCTTCGGGGCCCAGGCCGCTGTTAGCAAGTCAGGGCGGCGGGGCCTGGTCCCTGTCAGGGCGACAGGGCTGCGGGGGCCAGTCCGGGAGCGGGTCAGGGCTGCGGGGGACAGTCCCTGTGAGTGGGACAGGGCTGTGGGGGGCATTACGCAGTCAGCGGGACACGGCTGCGGGGGTCAGTCACTGTGAGCGGGACAGGGCTGTGGGGGGCAGTACGCTGTGAGCGGGACAGGACTGCGGGGGGCAAGTCGCTGTGAGCGGGACACGGCGCGGGGGCCCGTTCCTGTGAGCGGGTCAGGGCGGCGGGGCCCAGGCCGCAGCAAGCGGGTCAGGGCAGCGGAGCCAGAGTCCCTGTGAGCGGGTCAGGGCTGCGGGGGCCAGTCCCTGTGAGCGGAACACGGCTGCGGGGGGCAGTACGCTGTGAGCGGGTCAGGGCTGCGGGGCCCAGGCCGCGGTGAGTGGGTCAGGGCGGCGGGGGCAGGCCGTTGTGAGCGGGTCAGGGCTTCGGGGCCCAGGCCGCTGTTAGCAAGTCAGGGCGGCGGGGCCTGGTCCCTGTCAGGGCGACAGGGCTGCGGGGGCCAGTCCGGGAGCGGGTCAGGGCTGCGGGGGACAGTCCCTGTGAGGGGGTCAGGACTGAGGGGGCAGGCCGCTGTGAGCGGGTCAGGACTGCAGGGGGCAATACGCTGTGAGCGGGTCAGTGCTTCGGGGCCCAGGCCACTGCGAGCGGGTCAGGGCGGCGGGGCCAGGGTCCCTGTCAGGGCGTCAGGGATGCGGGGGACAGTCCCTGTGAGGGGGTCAGGGGTGGAGGGACCAGACCCTGTAAGCGGGACACGGCTGCGGGGGGCAGTACAATGTGAGCGGGTCAGGACTGCTGGGGGCCAGGCCCTGTGAGCGGGTCAGTGCTGCGGGGGGCAATACCAAGTGAGCGGGACAGGGCTGCGGGGCCCAGTCCGCTGTGAGCGGGACACGGCTGCGGGGGGCCGTACGCTGTGAGCGGGTCAGGGCTGCAGGGCCCAGTCCCTGTGAGCGGGTCAGGGCTGCAGGGCCCAGTCCCTGTGAGCGGGTCAGGGCTGCAGGGCCCAGTCCCTGTGAGCGGGTCAAGGCTGCGGGGGCCAGACCCTGTGAGCGGGACAGGGCTGCAGGGGGGCAGTGAGCTGTGAGCGGGACAGGACTGCTGAGGGCCAGTCGCTGTGAGCAGATCAGGGCTTTTGGGGCCAGTTTCTGTGAGCAGGACACGGCTGCGGGGGGCAGTACGCTGTGAGCAGGTCAGGGCTGCGGGGGCCAGACCCTGTGAGCGGGACAGGGCTGCAGGGGGGCAGTGCGCTGTGAGCGGGACAGGGCTGCTGAGGGCCAGTCCCTGTTAGTGAGCCACAGCTGCGGGGGGCAGTCCCTGTGAGCGGGTCAGGGCTGCGGGGGCCAGTCGCTGTGAGCAGATCAGGGCTTTTGGGCCAGTTTCTGTGAGCAGGACACGGCTGCGGGGGGCAGTACGCTGTGAGCAGGTCAGGGCTGCGGGGGCAAGTCCCTGTTAGTGGGTCAGGGCTGCGGGCGCCAGTCGCTGTGAGCGGGACATGGCTGCAGGGTCAGTACGCTGTGAGCGGGTCAGGGCTCCGAGGGCCAGACCCTGTAAGCGGGACACGGCTGCCGGGGGCAGTACGCTGTGAGCGGGACAGGACTGCTGGGGACAAGTCACTGTGAGCAGGACACGGCTGCGGGGGGCAGTACGCTGTGAGCGGGTCAGGGCTGCGGGCGCCCGTCCCTCTGAGCGGGACACGGCTGCGGGGGGCAATACCATGTGAGCGGGACAGGGCTGCGGCTTCAATCCGCTGTGAGTAGGACAGGGCTGCGGGGGCCAGTCCCTGGCTGCGGGACAGGACTGCGGGGGACAAGTCGCTGTGACCGGGTCATGGCTGCAAGGGCCAGTCCCTGTGAGCGGGTCAGAGCTGCGGGGGCAAGTCACGATGAGCGGGTCAGGGCTGCGGGGGCAAGTCACGATGAGCGCTCAGGGCTACGGGCTCCAGTCCCTGTGAGTGGGACACGGCTGCGGGGGCCAGTACGCTGTGTGCGGGACAGGGCTGCAGGGCCCAGGCCCTGTGAGCGGGACACGTCTGCGGGGGGCAGTACGCGGTGAGCGGGACAGGACTGCGGGGTGCAAGTCGCTGTGAGCGGGTCATGGCTGCGGGGGCAGGTCCCTGTCAGCGGGTCAGGGCTGCTGGGGGCAGTACGCTGTGAGCGGGACATGGCTGCGGGGCCAGTCCCTGTGAGCTCCAGCTCCAGTTCCCTAACGCGGTTTTCAAGGAGCTGGAGTTGGGTGCACTTCCCGCAGATGTAGTCAGCAGGGACACTAGTGGTGACCCTTACCTCCCACATTCTGCAGGAGGAGCATTCAACTGCCCTGACCTCCGTTCCCATTATTCTAAATTCCCAAAGAGACTGTTTAAAATATAGAATAAAAAATAAACTAGTTACCTTCTGTCGCACAGAAACTTTTTTTTTTGCTTCGAGGAGGAGGATGGGTGGGAGACACTACCCGAGTAGTGTTTCGGGTAATGCAACCAACACAAATATATTCATATAAATATTATATATATATAATATTTTATATATTACATATATATATATATAAATATTATATACACAAATATAAATTAGTACATATATTTTCTCATTAGGTTTACCCATGCAACGAATTAAGTGACTATGTAGAGTGTTTAAAGGAGTTTAAATTGCTTACTCCCTGTGCACAATGTCCACGAGCATTCATCAAATGCCACTTTAAACAGAAACACATGAGTTAACCACAATAATAGTGAAAACAATGCAAGGTCCAATGGCTGGAATATTGAACTCTCATGTTAATGAAATAATAACTTACAACTAGCAGCAGCTAACCACTATTTCACAATACACAGTTCGAATGAGAAACACTCCACTTTCCATAGTGGAGAACAAATTTAAAACAACCATTGATCCAACTTTGTCCACGAAGACATTCTACGAATTCGGGAAATGTTTTCTGTGTGGTGTATTCCTGATGAAGTTGATGCTAATAATGAAGCATCATTTCACTGAACTCTTGAACTTCCTGGTACGGTTACAGCCAGGAAACGTACAGATTTATCACCAATGCAGCACAGCAGGACAAGAAATGAGAACCGTTACGATTCCAGCTGCTTCAGCAAGTGGAATAGTCAAACCCCAGAATAAAACCTGCCTCGCTCGATCTTTTTCCCCTTTGTCAAACCTTGTGGTCTTTCACTGAAACATAAGCACATCAGACTACAGATTAGATTTTACCAATAAAACAGAAGTTTATTACATTGAAGAAATAAAATAAACCAAAATATCAAATATAGCAGTTTCAAAAATTTCAGAACACATTGCAAAAGAAAGTTACCCATGAGAACTTTCCCCTTGACTACTCACAAACTTAAGCTTAGCCTTCCTCAGTTTTTTCACAGTCTGCAGAATTCAAACAAAATACTCGGGGTCTGAAAGATTCACAAATAATAACCCTTACTCTGAGACAACTTATTCCTTTAACTGTTCTAAACAATCGCCTTTTCTGGAGAGACTGTGCTTAATTCTGAAGTCAATGCTTAACAAACAGAGCTTGCAGTACAGAAACAGGCTCATGATGTTATCTATGTTTCACACAAGACTCTTTCTACCCCTTTTTAACCCTACCATCCCCTTTACCTCATGTGCTCCTCTGGCTTCCTCTTAAAAGTATCTGTGCTATCATTTCAGCCACTCTTCCTGGTTCAAATTTTAACCACTTTCTGGGCAAAGTTGCTTCTCCTGAGTTTCCTGTTAGATTTATTAGTGGTTATGTAGCATCTATATGAATAAAACATTCTTCTATCTGGTCTCAAGAATGAAGCTCCAATAATAGAATTACGAGGTGTGAAGATTTGATAGAGTATAAAACTTGTGCTCTTTCCCCAACATTTTCCACTGAGGAATGAACAAGGAGAGTTCAAGAGCATCCCTGTCACATCCATTGATCAGGAGACTAAAATATCCATTAAACATTCAGTCGGCATTCCACAGCAGTAACACTGATCATATTGTAGTATTCCTCAGAGAGTTTCATGACTGATTCACTGAGAAGCAATCTTGGCTGAGGTTTCTCAGTGGATATTATGCAGAATAAAGCAACATGTTGCCTTCGGCTGTATTGGAAAGCTGCTGGTAATGGAACTGTTGAAAGCATTCACACCTTTTCTGGATCCATCTTTTATTCCTGTACTTATCTCATTGCTACACTTTTTGTGCTTTACAAAAGCATTTCCTTTGTCATTTAAAACAATGCAGTCTCTGTCTCTGTAACTTCTATCTCTGTCTAATTTTACATTGTTGCATTTTTCTTGATTCATTCACAAGATGAGGGCGTCACCGGTCAGGCAGCATTTATTGCCCATCCCTTATTGCCCGGAGGGCAGTTAAGAGTCAACCACATTGCTGTGGGTCTGGAGTCACATGTAGGGCAGACCAGGTAAGGAATGCAGTTTTCTTTCCTAAAGGACATCAGTGAACCTAGACAGGTTTTTCCAACAATCGACAATGGATTCACGGCCATCATTAGATTGTTAATTCCAAATATTTATTGAATTCAAATTCTACCATCTGCCGTGGTGGGTTTCGAACCCAGGTCCCCAAAACATTACTTGGGTTTCTGGATTAACAGTCCAGCGATAATATCACTAGACCATCACCCCTCCTCCAACTTTTAGCTGCCTAGGCCCGAATCTCTGGAATTCCCTTCCCATGCCCCTCCATTTTCACTCTTTCCTCCTGAAAGCTGCCTTTTTGGCAATACTTTATGTCACTTGTCCTAATAACTACCGATTTGTAATTAAATACACTCAGTGTGGATTTGTTCACGGGTGATCACGTCTGGGTAGTACAACAGCAAAATACTGCAAATGCTGGCAATCTAAAGTAAGACCAAAACACGCTGGAAATATTCAGCACAATGGACCTATCTTTGGACTTCTGATGGCAGGTTAATGAAACATTAATTCTGTTTCTCTGTCCACAGACGCTGCCAGACCTTCTGAGCAGTTCTGGGATTTTCTGATTTCATTTGTGTCTGATGAACTTGATTCTATATTTGAATTTCATGATTCATAGAATCCCTACAGGGTGCAAGCAGGCGATTCATCCCATCAAGTCAACACCAACCCTCCAAACAGCGTCCCAGCCAACACATCCCCTATCCTATCCCTGTAACCCTTCATCTCCAATGGCTAATCCACCTAATCTACACGTCCCTGCACACTATGGGTAATTTCGCATAGGCAATTTAGCATGGCCAATCCACCTACCCTCCACATCTTTGGACTGTGGAAGGAAACCAGAGCACCTGGAGGAAGCCCACACAGACATGGTGAGAGTGTGCAAACTCCGCACAGACAGTCTCCTGAGGCTGGAATCAAACCCTGATCCCTGGTGCTGTGAGTCAGCAGTTCTAACCACAGAGTCACTATGCCGCACCAATTTGAATTGGTGTTAAAGAGGGTCAAGGAGAGTAGAGCATTTGATGCAGCTTACGGAGGTTTCAAGGTGGCTTTGGACTAGTTCACACATGATGAATTGGTCAAAACAGAAGGTGGTGATGGAATCTGAGGGAAAGTAGCAAATGGAACAAAATAAACTCAGTGACTGCAGACAAAGGGTAATGCTCACTGTAGTTGTAGTTGAAAGGTCATTTCTATTGGGATTCCACAGGGTTCAGTATTGGGTCCTTTCCCTTTCATGGTAGATAGCAAAGAAGCAAACTTAAGTGCAGGGGGCACCATTAAAAATTTGCAGATGATAGACTAAAAATGAGTGCATGGTTGATAAAGAGGAAGAAAGCTGCAGACTTGGAATATAGTAACAATGGGCTGATCGGTTAACAGAAAGGGACAAATAGAATTTAATCTGCCGGAATGTGCAGTAAGGCATTTGGGGAGGGCAAACTAGTCAATAGGATACACAATAAATGATACAATACTGATCAGCTTAGAGGCACAGCGTATGTTTCCAGATACTGGGGGGGAGCAATGAGCAGCACATGGTTTGCAACTCTATCAGCTACAAGTTCCCCTCCAAGTCATACTCTCAACTCAACTGGGGTCAGAACCAAGTATAATCTATCCTAGAAATGGAGACTGTTCAGAGGGGCTAAGGAAATAAGCTATTTTTGTGAAAGGGTGTAGTTAGTGAAACTTCCAGAGCTGGAATGTCTGGGGAGAACCGTGTGGATTAGTAAAACACTGAGGAAGTCTAAACTCTCAGTTGTGTGAATGGTGAAGGAGGAAGACCCCACAATTTGAGGGACAGAAACTGAGCAGAAGCAGTTAAATCTAACATGCAGATTTGATAGAGAAAGAAAACCGCTCCAGATTGTTAAGTAACTGTAAAGTGACTGTTTTAGGGAGTACATGGGATGCTGTTTTGTTGTGTTTTGCAACCTTTCAAACTGTGTTATATAGTTAGTTTGGTTTGCTTTATTGTATTTTACTTTCTTGAGTGCAATGAACTGTTTTATTGTTAAAACCAAATGTGCAGCTTTGTGTGCTTATGTTTCAGTGAAAGGCTGCCACACTAAATTGAAGAAAAATTGATAATCAAGTCAGATTTCATTCTCGGATGTGGCCTGGCTTGTAACAACAGCAGCTGGAATCATAGCACCAGCAAAAGAAGAATAAATGAAAAAACTTTGTTGGGAGCAGACTGTATAGTTTTCGACATTGTAGAAGAGAAAGAGGACTAACAGAGGTGCTTCTGATCCGGAAGGGAAACAACCAATGATTCTGTTGTGCACATTATTTGCCCAAAGACAAGCATTGAATACAAGTTAATTGTGCCCTTGGACACAGCACTGTTTTAGTAGGATATGAAATTTCACTTTAGAATCCATTTTCACTCGCAAATATTGATGGGGAGCACTATTTAATAAAGTGAATTTCTTCAACATCTTCAGAGCTGCATGTTTATCATTCGTATACATGGGAAATCTCAAATTCATTTTGCAGTTACATGAAAATAATGTACAAGGAAAGGAATTTAAACTCAGTATTTTGCACTTCAATTGAGCACAGGCCTTACTCATAAAAATCTCATCTCCTGAATCCCTCTCCAGAATTGATTAACAATGGATACTATATTCATTACAGACAGTATAGGAGATTTTCCGTGTTGTAGCCCATTCCGAAATCTAGGCAAAGCTTCTTGGCGCCTCGCTGCAGGAGTTAAAGATCTGGGGAAATTGCTACATCTTACATCCCTGCCTAGGGGATGCTTCAACATCATTTCCTAAGATAACCACATGTCCATATACATGTTTTCATATTGGGGAGGTCTAAACAGGACACAAACACCTCCAAGGGTATGCCAGCTGACGCCTACATTGAAAGCGTAATACTGAGAATGCTGGAAATCTGAAATAACAGCAAGCGCTGGAGAAACTCAACAGGCCTGGCAGAATTTATGGAGAGAAAAAGGCCGAATTTTACTGTCAGCTATACATCAGTGACTAATACTATTTATTTCAGAGGAAAGGTGACCGGACCTGAAGCCTTAACTTTGATTTCTCTTCACAAATGCTGCCCAGACCGGCTGAGCTTTTTCAGCAACTTCTGTTTTTTGTCTCTTATTTACAGCATCCACAGTTCTTTTGGTTTTTAACACTATTTATTTCTTGAGTTGTAAGGTTTTTGGATTTAAGTTCTTGCCCACTGAGGTGAAAGCTATATCTAGCCCATGTAGTATGGTAGTAAAGGGATGGTGCACTGACTGTGGGGCTGCCTTATGGATGTGTGGTTAAACATTAAACATTCAGTAGGCATTCCACAGCAGTAACACTGATCATATTGTAGTATTCCTCAGAGAGTTTCATGACTGATTCACTGAGAAGCAATCTTGGCTGAGGTTTCAGAATAAAGCAACATGTTGCCTTCGGCTGTATTGGAAAGCTGCTGGTAATGGAACTGTTGAAAGCATTCACACCTTTTCTGGATCCATCTTTTATTCCTGTACTTATCTCATTGCTACACTTTTTGCGCTTTACAAAAGCATTTCCTTTGTCATTTAAAACAATGCAGTCTCTGTCTCTGTAACTTCTATCTCTTGTTTAGAACAGTTAAAGTATTTTGTTAGAATTCTGCAGACTATGAAAATACTGAGAAAGGCTAAGCTTTAAGTTTGTGAGTAGTCAAGGGGAAAGTTCTCATGGGTAACTTTCTTTTGCAATGTGTTCTGAAATTTTTGAAACTGCTATATTTGATATTTTGGTTTATTTTATTTCTTCAATGTAATAAACTTCTGTTTTATTGGTAAAATCTAATCTGTAGTCTGATGTGCTTATGTTTCAGTGAAAGACCACAAGGTTTGACAAAGGGGAAAAAGATCTAGCGAGGCAGGTTTTATTCTGGGGTTTGACTATTCCACTTGCTGAAGCAGCTGGAATCGTAACAATTCTCATTTCTTGTCCTGCTGTGCTGCATTGGTGATAAATCTGTACCTTTGTTTGCTCTCCCAGGTGGAAGTAAAAAAAATCACATGGTATTCTTTAGAGGAAAAACAGGTGAGATCTCACTGGAATCAACATTGCTAAAAGTGATTATCAGGTCATTATCACATTACAGTTTGTGGGAGCTCATGCAAGTAAATTTACTGTTTGTAGGAACTTATGTAAATACATTCTCTATGTTACAGCAGTGACTACACTTTGTCTGTTTCAAAGCACTTTGGTTTGTCCTTATTGGGGAATATCAATCAAGTCTGAATCCTATTTATGTGTGTTTGGAACTAGGTCAGTGAGTTATAAATGTTCAGTTTAATTTTATGCTTAAAGCAATAATTAATTAACTACCGGATTATCCATTCCCCTTTCCCAATTTAACATAGAAACAGAGAAAATTGGACTGGGAGTAGGCCATTCAGTTCTTGAGCCTGCTCCACCATAAAATATGAGCATGCCTGCTCATTGCTGTTCCTGCTTTCTCCCCATATTCTTTGATCTCTTTAGCTCGAAGAACAATATCTAACTCTGTCTTAAAAATATTCAATGATAGAAAATTCCACTGGCTCACCATTCTCTTGGCGAAGACATTTCTCCTCATCTTCGTTCTACTGTGCATCCTTAGTCTGTGACCTTTGGTTCTGCAATCTCCAGTCATGAGGAACACCCTTCTTCACTTACCCTCTCTGATACTCTCCAGCTGTGTGACTTGAATCCACAACCTTTTGACTCAATGGTGATATTTCTACTAAGCCAATACAGTAACAATGGAATCTGTCATGTACCTTCACATCACAGCTATTTCTTTTCTCCATGACTTCATCTTGATTGGCAGCTTGTAAACAGTCAGCACCATACAATACTAGCATAGTAAGTGGCTCCTTACACTCAGAATAGAGAATCTCGAATGAGGATGCAAGTAGATGCCTTAAAGTGGATGCTCCAACTGGAATCTACAAGATACAGTGCAGTAACGCAACAACATTTCTTCAAAGGTTTCTCCAGAACCCACAACATCGACCAACCAGCAGGGCAAGGACAGCAGGCACATGGGGGCATCACTTCTCAGTTTCCCTCCAATCTTCGGATGTACACACAATCCTGACATGAAAATGTTGCCATTCCATCATCTTTACTGATTGAGAATTCTGCAGCTCCCTCCTTATCATCGCTTTGGGAATACTGTGGTTTTGGAAGGCAGCTCAGGAGCATCTGCTCATGAGCAATTAATGCTGGCCCCGTATCAGTGATGCCCACATTCAATAAATAAATAATATTTTAAAAAGAGGCATTCAGAATGAATCACCTCTCTTGCCACCCACTTTGCCATTTGTGTTTCTAGGCCAACCCAAGCAGCACAAGGAAAGCAAGATGCTCTGAGGCAGGAGGAATGAAGTATTTTAAAATGGGAAATATTTGCAGTGGTGCAGAGAAAAGACTGGGAAGTGGGGCAGATCAGAAATCTCTTTCCGCCAGTCAACCCAGGCATAATGGATTGAATGGACTCATTCTGTGCTGTACAATTTTAATGATTTTAACCATTGTGGAAAGTGGATGGCAAAGCACAAAGCCATCTATACAAAGTCTAAGTGCTTCAACAAGCAGCTAGGCTGCCACGTTACTTTCTGATTTATTGTGCAATTCCATTTCTTTGGTTTAATAGCTTTTTTAAAAAATAAATCTGTATGTACTTACAATGTGTTCTGCAAAACCCACAGCAATTGCTATTCGCCTTCCTTGAAGTTATAAGCAGTTTTACGACAAGGTACGAGAGGCAAGCAAAATCAATAAGGCCATACAAAGCAACCAATTCTGTTCAGGCCAGCATTCATTTCCTCAATCTGAATACACCTTTTACTTTCCCTCACCATGATACAGTACATTCCACATGCACCCACAAAAAAACTATTCATTTCCTGAGTTAGATGCTATAACACTTAAAAGACACTGAGAATCGTACATGAACAGGAAAGATTTGGAGAGTTATGGACCAGGAGCAGGCAGGTGGGACTAGTTTAGCTCGAAAATATGTTTGGCACGGGCTGGTTTGACTGAAGAGTCTGTTTCCATGCTGTATGATTCTATGACTCTGTTTCTCAAGCAGTTCTCAGAAATATTATAAAAAGATTGAATCTAAAATGAGAAGAACAAAAGGTACTCATATACTCCTTTTTCCTCTCTCCAAGTTTAATAAGTGACACCCAGAAAAAAAGAGTCACAATTTTGGCTATTTGATCTGAGCTTACAAGCTAAGAGATTCTGGACAGCAGCAGGAAGAGGGGTCAACCTATGTGCAGTTGGATGATGGATGTTAGAACGGAATATAGGAACATGTCATTTGAGAGCAACAGAAAGCCATTCAGCCCTTTAACTCTGCTCCACCATCCAGTGGCTGATCTGCTTGTGGACTCAAGCCCCTCTGTCCCTTTTCCCCAAGCCCTCGTCTCCCACATCTATCAAAAAACCATCTAACTCAACCTAGAATAAAGTCAATGGTACAGCCGCCAATACTTTTTGGGGAAGAGAATTCCACAGGCCCATACCCCTCTGAAGGAAATCCTCCTTGTCTCCATCATAGAAAGAAGACCTCCTGTTCTTAAATTGTACCCCTTTTTTTGAGATTCCCTCACGAGAGGAAACATTTTCCCTGTACACAATGTATCAAGTCCCCTCAGGATTTTATATATTGCCATAGGATCAATTCTCATTCTTCTAAGTTCCAACTGGTACAGATCCAACCTTTCCTCACAGGAGAACCCTATCTTCCCAGGAACAGGTCACAGAGTGGTGTCACAGAATGGCTGCCAACAAACCACAACCGATGTATGAGGGTGGCATAAGACAGACAGAATTGGCACACCATGACAGCAGGTCTCCTGGCAGGAGCGGCTACAAGCAGCAGCTTAATAAGAAGGTGCACTCACTATCTACTGGCAAGTTTCTGAAAATTTGCTCCGAGTGAGTGAATGAGAGCAGGCTGCACAGTGTGGTGTTTACACCATTTTCCTTTCACTCACTATACAGATCAATCATTGGATATGAACCCTTTGAAGAGCAGGTGTGCATGCTGGAATGGATAGAGATAGAGGAAGCTGATGTGCTGAAAATTTTGTCAAACATTAACATTGACAAGTCGCCAGGCCAGGACCAGATTTGTCCTCGGCTGCTTTGGGAAGCGAGAAATGCAATTGCTTCGCCACTTGCGAAGATCTTTGCATCCTCGCTCTCCACTGGAGTCGTACCTGAGGACTGGAGAGAGGCAAATGTCATTCCTCTCTTCAAGAAAGGAAATAGGGAAATCCCCGGCAATTATAGACCAGTAAGTCTCACGTCTGTCGTCTGCAAGGTGTTAGAAAGGATTCTGAGGGATAAGATTTATGACCATCTGGAAGAGCATGGCTTGATCAAATACAGTCAACACGGCTTTGTGAGGGGTAGGTCATGCCTTACAAACCTTATCGAGTTTTTTGAGGATGTGACTAGAAAAGTTGATGAGGGTCGAGCTGTGGATGTGGTGTATATGGATTTCAGTAAGGCATTTGATAAGGTTCCCCATGGTAGGCTCATTCAGAAGGTCAGGAGGAATGGGATACAGGGGAACTTAGCTGCTTGGATACAGAATTGGCTGGCCAACAGAAGACAGCGAGTGGTAGTAGAAGGAAAATATTCTGCCTGGAAGTCAGTGGTGAGTGGGGTTCCACAGGGCTCTGTCCTTGGGCCTCTACTGTTTGTAATTTTTATTAATGACTTGGATGAGGGGATTGAAGGATGGGTCAGCAAGTTTGCAGACAACACAAAGGTCGGAGGTGTCGTTGACAGTGTAGAGGGCTGTTGTAGGCTGCAGCGGGACATTGACAGGATGCAGAGATGGGCTGAGAGGTGGCAGATGGAGTTCAACCTGGATACATGCGAGGTGATGCATTTTGGAAGGTCGAATTTGAAAGCTGAGTACAGGATTAACGATAGGGTTCTTGGCAGTGTGGAGGAACAGAGGGATCTTGGTGTGCAGATACATAGATCCCTTAAAATGGCCACCCAAGTGGACAGGGTTGTGAAGAAAGCATATGGTGTTTTGGCTTTCATTAACAGGGGGATTGAGTTTAAGAGTCGTGAGATCTTGTTGCAGCTCTATAAAACTTTGGTTAGACCGCACTTGGAATACTGCGTCCAGTTCTGGGCGCCCTATTATAGGAAAGATGTGGACGCTTTGGAGAGGGTTCAGAGGAGGTTTACCAGGACGCTGCCTGGACTGGAGGGCTTATCTTATGAAGAGAGGTTGACTGAGCTCGGTCTCTTTTCATTGGAGAAAAGGAGGAGGAGAGGGGACCTAATTGAGGTATACAAGATAATGAGAGGCATAGATAGAGTTGATAGCCAGAGGCTATTTCCCAGGGCAGAAATGGCTAGCACGAGGGGTCATAGTTTTAAGCTGGTTGGTGGAAAGTATAGAGGGGATGTCAGAGGCAGGTTCTTTACGCAGAGAGTTGAGAGAGCATGGAATGCGTTGCCAGCAGCAGTTGTGGAAGCAAGGTCATTGGGGTCATTTAAGAGACTGCTGGACATGTATATGGTCACAGAAATTTGAGGGTGCATACATGAGGATCAATGGTCGGCACAACATTGTGGGCTGAAGGGCCTGTTCTGTGCTGTACTGTTCTATGTTCTATGTTCTATATTAGCTGCAGCTCAGTGGGTTTCACTCCAACCGTTAAGACAGAATGTCATTGTTCAAGTCAGGATCTATAGACCTGAGAAGAAAATCTAGGCTAACATACCCAGTGCTCCATTGTTGGAGGTGCTGACCTTTGGATGATACCATTCGAACCAACACTCTACCCATTGAAATTGTGGCTTCAGGTGTCTAGTTGTTAAATACTCGTATTCCCTCTCAGGTAATGTAATGCCTCTGTTGTCAAGCAGAGTTATCCTGGTGTTTTGGTCAATACTAAGCTCTGAACTGATATTACTGAAGGGGTTTTCTGGTCACTGTGATGTTGCCGTTTGTGAGATCTCACTGTGCACAAATGGACTGCCGTGTTTCCACATTACGACAGTGACTCCAATTCTCAACTATTCTCTTGGCCAGAAGTTGTTTGGGATATCCTAAAGCTGTGAAATGCACAATGTTAAGAAAGAAAGCCTTCTCTTTCTTCCCTTTCATGGCCTCAGGACATTCCAAAGCACTTTACAGCCAATGAAGTATTTTGGCAGTCATCAGTTGGTAATACAGAACTTGAAAAAATACATTTTGTTTATCCTTTTCATCTTGCACTTATTGGGGCAATTTGCAAGAAGTGAAGGGAAAAGCTGTACACAAAGAGAGTGCTGATTCATTTGGAAGTGGAACCACATCAATATTTAGGAACAGGTACAGCAAATGGTTGAAGTAAAGATGAATAAAGCAATTACAGTGGACTCTGAGGTGTTTCCACAGGGAAAACACCAGGACTCACTTCTTATTTACTATAATAGTTGATCCTTTTACATTCTATTTGATGTGAATTGTCCTGTTAAGTGCAAGTTGAAAAACTGTAGCAATATATGCCTTTTCTCAGCAGTATTCATATTTTGGAAGTGTAGTCACTATTGCAATGTCAGGAAATGCAGCAGTCAATTTAGGCACAGCAAGCTGCTACAGTTAACAAAGCAATAGTGAGAAAAATTTATTCCCTCCACCAGTGATGGGAAGTAGCAGCTGTGCACATCATCTACAAAATCCCCTGCATAAATTCACCAAGGCTCTTTAGAAACCAACACTTTCATAAATACTACCATCTAGAAGGATAAGGGCAGCAAATTTGTGGGAATACCACCACCTGCAAGTTGCCCTCCAAGCCATGGTTCAAGAAGGCAGCTCACCAACACCTTGTCAAGGGCAGCTATGAGTGGGCAATAAATACTGGCCAGCCAGCAGCAGCTCCATTCTAAGAATGAATACAAAAAAAACCCAGGTGATTTATTCAGTGCCAGTTCTTCCTTTCTTTAATGACTATTTAAAGTCTCGATTGATGGTATAACTAAAGCAGCACAAGCCCTTGTTTCCAACTGCTGCATCAAACACATAGAGTTCAAAACGTGCAACCAGAATTAATGACTGAACAGGCAGCCAAGTCAATATTTAGGAATAGGTTAAGCAAGTGGTCAAAGTAAGGATGAATAAAGCATTCACTGGAACAGAGTGGGCACATGGGATTAAGACTCATGTCCATGTAGAGGGTAAAATCTTTATACAAAAACGTTGGTTAGAGTGAGTGGCAACTGTTTGCCTTTATTCACGTCTTTAATGGATTCTAAGGCATGTCTCAGAAACTGATACTGCAATAACAAGTAGATAGTAGCAAGGGGAAGAGGTAGGTTTTCATCAGACTGATGCTCTATGTCATTAGCGAAACTTCTGGAAGAGCTTTACATTCTACTTCAATATTCAAAGGGGAGACCAAAACCTCTCCAAAGTAACACCACTGATTATATCAAATGATTATATCAAATATCACAAGGTACACACACACACAGTATCCATATTGTAATTTCCACGTCATTTTCATTGTGATTGTGTTGAAGGTCAAAAGGCATGGAATTGTCACAGCAAACCTCAAACTGCTGAAGTCTGGCAGAAATCCAAGAATCATCCCAACTGAAATAAAATGCACCTTTCAATCTGTAAAGACATGTTACAGCACAGGAGTTGACATAGGTGCAGTTGGAATTTTGAGTTTTATCATTAAGAGAATAAAAATGTCTCATCATTTTAATTTGTCATACCAACTTGCAGAGAAATCATGTACTACACATCTGGCACGATAGTAAAATAACAGTGGGACACATAGATGCTCTACAATAGCGATAACAAGGTGTACAGCTGGATGTACACAGCAGGCCAAGCAACATCAGAGGAGCAGGAAGGCTGATGTTTCAAGCCAAAACCCTTCTTCAGAAATCTTTGACATGATTTTGGAGTATCGTGGAAATTTGCAGCAATGGAAGGAGAGCATTTGGCCCAGCGCATCTTTGCCAGCCAAATTAAAACTATCAAGTTGAATCCTGTTTTCCAGCTCTTGGCCCTCTACAGTAATGTTAGTTCAAATACAGATCCAAGTTATTTTTAAACTCTAGCAGCTTTTATGTCTTCAGTTGCAAAACTTTATGGACCCTCTCGACACTCTAAATATTTTGTCTCATCCTCTCCTAAAAACACTGCTTCGTGTTTTTGGCTGCCAACTAAGTGACCACAGTCTCAGCCAAGAAACCAATCAGTCAGTACCTTGTATTATCATGGGAGGTGGAGACAGAACACTGGGCTTAGCCAGGATCTGTACTTCCATTAGCATTGCACACACCACACAGAGTTCCCAATTTAATAAAGAAAAGTTCTAATTATGTGGATTATGCTGGCAAAGTCACCATTTTATTGCCCATTTTTATGAACTATTTGCTATACTACTTCAGAAGGCAAGTAAGGGTCAACTGCCTCAGGGCTGAATGACACAAGACTCTGGGTTCCCCACCTCTTTGACAAAAGCACAGAGGTGGGGAAGTCTGCCAAGCTCTGCAACCATCTGATGGGTTGATTGCTCCGCTTATACATGAAGATGTCCTGCCTCAGAGAGATTCAGGCCAGTAAGAGATTGGCAGCATTCCAGCATTGTACCAGCAGCACCACCAGAAGACGTGATCATTACTGGTATTGCACTTGGGACTTAGACAATTGTTCCAGATTCAGCTCACCAAGTGAGAAGAATTGGTAGGCCCTAGTGAGGATATGTTGGGGAGTTGGGGTGTTGTCAGAATTTTGAAGACTGGTGATAAGCAAGGCATTACATATGATCCTCTAATGGGAGCATGGGCTAATTTAGAAGAGACAGTCACCATCTGCCACCCCACCCTCAAACCCAGCCCCAACACAGCTACCTGCTGGGTATTTGGCGTTAGGCCTCTCCAGCCATTTAAATCCCAATGATACCGCACCCTCCCACCTCGACTTATTGTCTAATAACAACAGCATGTATGCATCTTGCATTGGTAAAAGTAAAATGTCTCACAATATTTCATAGGAGGAATGATCTAATCAAACGCGACACTGGCGATATCAACACAGGTAACCGCTCTGGTATTTTATAACCAATAATGTAAAGGAGAACATGGTCGGTGGGGGGGGGGGGGGGGTGGTAAAGGAGTGGTGAGGTTTATGGAAGAAATTCCAGAGCTTAAGGCATTGTCAGCTGAAGGCATGGTCACCAATTATGGAGCACCAATAGACACGAAGACAGACTTTGTGAAGCATGGAGATTTTCATTATCTGTCCCAAGGAAAATATCATCATCACAGATATGATCATTATTGGTAAACATTGATACAGTGTTGCATTCAGTCAGTGAACTTAGAGAACCAATAGAGAGAAATCCAACAAATGCACAGGCCACGCATTCAAAATCTAAACTCAACAGGGATCATGAGGTCAAAGGGAGAGTCAACCCACAAAGGTTCTCAACACCAGAGAATAAGCCAGAAAATTACAAATCAAAGTACTGTGTGTGACATGATAAATCAGTAAGAAACTATTTTTAAAAGGGACATGGTGTCTTCTCCTGAAAGACTTCCACTGCATCCAACAATTGGAGTCTTGTAGAACACAACTACAGCAGCTCTTCATAACTGGATAGCAGAGCAGCGCATCTCCAGACTATGACAGAATCTCATCCTGGCAAATAATGCTTTTAGTTTATTCCATCATCCTTAATCACAATATGTTTTACTCATGTAGGAGCAAGTCACATCAAAATAAATTAACATTTTCCCACGATTTACTCGCAGTGTACCCTTCAAATCCCATTATTCTTTTATTTTTAACAAAATATCTGGAGTGAAGCTTTAGGCAAATATAGAACTGAATAAGATTCCCCCTCCCACATTGTGGCGTACATTATCAAGTTTCCAGTTAAGCGATACATAAATGTTTCAGAAATCCTCACTGTGCCTTGTTCGGAAAGGGTTGCCTTTTCCTCCTCCATGCAGCCAGGATAGCTGGGAGAGACATCACTCCTGCGTCTCAGACAATCTTTCCGAAAATACTGTTATTACTACATCATAGATCAGCCAGCTCGAGGTCTCCCCCGTTTAATCCTGGTTAATTTTAGAATTGAAATCTATCAATTAAAGCGTCTCCCAGCAAAACTGCTTCTCATTACCAGATCTGCAGCATCTATTGCTTTGTCATCAACAGGCACTTGTCAGCCCATCAATCAAGGGGTTAAATTTAAAATAGCCCCGGTTGTTTGGGGCGTGCGAGCCAGTGAGCATCCGGCAGTAAGGGAACAGCGTCAGAGGGCTGCAAGCTAACGGGGTCCGAATCATGTTGCCAAACCACTGCCCGGGTGTGGAGTCACTGCATTTGTCACATCCAAGTCCCCCCTCACGTCTCTAGGCTCTCTTTGCAACACAGCAGCAACAACCTGCACAGAGTGGGTCAAACAAGATCTCCAGTTTGCACTTCCTCAGAAGCGAGACTCTGAGCTATTACCTTCTTGACAGCTTTCCACTAGAATTAGCTGTTTAACCATCTTAGTCACTGGCCTGATATTCTCTGGTCGGGCACTTTTTTTGCCGAAACAGAACAGTGCAAACCTCCAGAACCACCTTTCCCCTTATACGAACTGATTCTGTGCGTTGTATCTCAACCGTGGATTCGCTACAAACCATCTGTAATCTCTTGCCCGGTTGATAGGGAATCTAGGATTCCCAGTATTGACCTTATCTATCCTCAACGTCCAATCTGCGCTGTTAGGAGCAGAAAGCGCCGGCTTGTGAAGCTAAGGGATGCAGGGGAGCTGTCTGAGGGAGAGAGAACGCACTATTCAGGCTAATGCTACATTCCCACCGATTGCACTGTATCAAGAGTCACTAACAGCATCGGTCAAGATAGGAGAGCCCATATTGAACAACAGACCAAACTCCCTCCCCTCCTACTCCACAATAACAGGACATTTGCAAAACACACACACACACACAAAAAAACGCAGGCACATTCACATCAGCCAATGGAACGGTGTGTAAAGGGTACTCACTCGCTTTGCCTTGTTTCGGCCTTTGCAACAGCTTCTGCATTGCAGCTACATCTTCGGTTTTGACAGCTTGCAGTAATTCCTGATCTTTCTCCATGGCTTGTTGATGTGTGTGTGTGTGTGTGTGTGTGTGTGTTTATGTGCGTGTTTTTATATCCGATGCATCTTAGGTTTAGGAGCTGAAGCGAGAGAGACACACACACACACACACACACACACACACACACACACACAGAGGGAGGAAGACTATGCCTGGCAGAGTGTGTGCATAGAGGCAGGGACAGGAGGAGAGCTACCGATGGGTGAAAGGCATAGACAGCCTCGTCTCTTGTATCACAAACCAAAACAGCTCTCTCTCCTAAAATAATAAAATGTGAGGCTGGATGAGCACAGCAGGCCAAGCAGTATCTCAGGAGCACAAAAGCTGACGTTTCGGGCCTAGACCCTTCATCAGAGAGGGGGACGGGGAGAGGGAACTGGAATAAATAGGGAGAGAGGGGGAGGCGGACCGAAGGTGGAGAGGAGAGAAAAGGTCAGTCCAGGGAAGACGGACAGGTCAAGGAGGTGGGATGAGGTTAGTAGGTAGCTGGGGGTGCGGCTTGGGGTGGGAGGAAGGGATGGCTGAGAGGAAGAACAGGTTAGGGAGGCAGAGACAGGTTGGACTGGTTTTGGGATGCAGTGGGTGGAGGGGAAGAGCTGGGCTGGTTGTGTGGTGCAGTGGGGGGAGGGGACGAACTGGGCTGGTTTAGGGATGCGGTGGGGGAAGGGGAGATTTAGCATCCCTAAACCAGCCCAGTTCGTCCCCTCTCCCCACTGCACCTCACAACCAGCCCAGCCCAGCTCTTCGCCCCCACCCACTGCATCCCAAAACCAGTCCAACCTGTCTCTGCCTCCCTAACCGGTTCTTCCTCTCACCCATCCCTTCCTCCCCCCGACAAGCCGCACCTCCATCGACCTACTAACCTCATCCCACCTCCTTGACCTGTCCGTCTTCCCTGGACTGACCTATCCCCTCCCTACCTCCCCACCTATCTTCTTTACTCTCCATCTTCGGTCCGCCTCCCCCTCCCTACCTCCCCACCTATCTTCTTTACTCTCCATCTTCGGTCCGCCTCCCCCTCTCTCCCTGTTTATTCCAGTTCCCTCTCCCCATCCCCCTCTCTGATGAAGGGTCTAGGCCCGAAACGTCAGCTTTTGTGCTCCTGAGATGCTGCTTGGCCTGCTGTGTTCATCCAGCCTCACATTTTATTATCTTGGAATTCTCCAGCATCTGCAGTTCCCATTATCTCAGCTCTCTCTCCCCTTCCCCACCCCGGATTATTGCAAATAAAAAGGACAACACAAAATTCTCCTTGCTGTCCTCCCCCGAGAGCCTGGTGGCTGCACTAAGTACACAGCGGCGATGCCATGGTTCTTCCGTCCGTCCTGACTCCCATCGCGTTTCGCAGCCGCTGCCTCACGCTTTCTCTCTCTCTCCACAAGAGCTGAGATCTGCTTTCAATGCTCCTACCCTGCCGCATGGCGGAGGAAGATTGTACAGGAGCCAAATCATCACATCCCTCTCATACCAAATAGGACAGAACCTGGGCCAAGGCAGGTTTATTTCTGGAAGCGCTCTTAAAGGAAACCCCTACCAAAAAGTGCGTGTTGGGGGTGGGGTGGGAAAGGGGTGGAACTAATCCTTTTAAAATCTCTGGTTTGTAACCATTTTCTGAAAATAACACCGCTTTGCTTTCTAACATCCCGCTAATCCTTCCCACCATTGCAACATCTGTATTTATTGGTCGATAGACAAGAATTGAACAGGTGAAACTGCACATTTAAACATTATGCTCGTCACAATATTAACTGATGGAAATGGATGCTGTAACTTCAACTTGGCCGGGACTGTTCCAAACTCTCTATCATCCTGGATTAAGAACTGCAAGGTGATGCAGCGTTGGTACCTGGTCCCTTTTCACTGGGGGTTGCCAACCTGCTGTCTCAGGAGTCAGCATAACATTTGGCGATTGCAATTTTACGCTGCAAATAGCGCCAATTTGAAAATAATACCGGCGTCTCCGGAAGTGAATTAAACTTGGACAAGAAGCAAATGCGGCTTCCATCAATCATTCCACCCGCCACCACAGCCCTCTCCCACTTCTTACGCCCCTTCAATTATACTTAACACACAAATACAGCTCAATTCCGATTAGCACGTCTCGTTATTTTTTCACTCCCTTCCCCGCCATGTTAACCAGTTATCATTGAGCACCCTGGCTGGTTCCTTATCTGGTCAATCCATAATTGTACATCCCATCTATGGTCTGGGATCAAGCTAGTTATTTGGGAATTATCTCCACACCTGTCTGAAAGGCAGTGTCTTGTTCTCCCTGGGTTATTTTTAATCTGGAAGCAATGCTAATGATGCTGTCTGACTTGGGGCCATGCTTGTCATCAAGATTTGTATGTGCACTCTGCGCAGGGTGGCAATTAACTCGGAAATGTTTTCACCTAGCGGCTGAATGGCTCTAAGTGTCTGCACCCCTCTCATGTGCGTAAATTATCACCGACATGTAAATCTCTGATGGTTCTAATTTGGGATACCACATTATCAATGAGTTATTTTCCGTGTCTTAAGATCCAATAACGTCAGTATCCACTTGCCCACATCATTTGGATGCTTGAGATAGTCGCAGGTAACAGAGAAGGTTGAAAAGGACAAAGATGCTGTTGTGCTGTGCATGGGCTATCCAAAAGCATTTTGTACAATTTTTGAAGAAAATCTCAGAATGAAAGGGATCCAAAATTGTCTGAGGGATAAGAAAGAGAGTGTAATATAACAAAGTGTGTAGGTGGATGAACACAGCAGGCCAAGCAGCATCTCAGGAGCACCAAAGCTGACGTCAGCTGCTGTGTTCCTGAGATGCTGCTCAGCCTGCTGTGTTCATCCAGCTACACACTTTGTTATCCTGGATTCTCCAGCATCTGCAGTTCCCATTATCTCTGATCACAAGAAAGAGAGTGTGATGGGTGTTTTTCTGATTGAGAGGATGTTTGTTGTGGAGTTCCCCTGAGGCTGGTATTGAGACCCTTGCTTTCCTGATACGGACATAAATGATCTAGGCTTGGGTGTGCAGGGGACAACATTGTACTGTGCAGATGACACAAAACTCCAATGTACTGCGACCTGTTATGAGACATAGAGTCATAGAAATGTACAGCACAGTCGTTGGTCCATTTCATGGGCGCCATTAGACTTTCATTCCTGGGTGTTGTTTTTAAATTGAAATTGGATTCAAACATGCGTCATGGTGAAAGTTGATTCTGATTACCTGAATCTCCGGATTACTAGTCCAGTGATGTTGTCACAACGCCTCCATTTATGAGAATGATTCTCAGGGATGAGAAACTCAGTTATGAGGATTTTTTCAAGGTACTGGGACTGCTTTCCTTGGAAACTTGATAGAAACTTTCCAAAACCATGAGTGCTCAGGAGAAAGCAGATGGGAATAAAATGCTTCAGAGATAGTAGGAACTGCAGATGCTGGGGAATCTGAGATAACAAGGTGCTGAGCTGGATGAACGCAGCAGGCCCAGCTGCATCAGAGGAGCAGGAAGGCTGACATTTCAGGCCTAGACCCTACTTCATTTTTCTGAAGAAAGTTCAGAAAGCTCTTCATCCAGTTCTACACCTTGTTATCTAGGAATAAAATGTTCCCACTCCTAAAATGAATCTAGAACCAGAGGGCACAGTTTCAAAGATGCTAACAAAAGAAGCAAATGGCCAGTGAGAAAAAATACTTTATTCAACCAGTGAGTGATCTGGGCCTGGAATCCACTGCCCGGAAATGTGGTGGTGGCAGATTAAGCGAAGGCACGCAAGAGGGATGGTTACTTAAACAGAAAAAAAAATACATGCAGGGTTTTTGGAAAAAGGTAGAAGATTGGCCTTAAATTAGAGTGCTCAGAGAGCTTGGCAAGTATGATGGGCTGAATGTCTTCCTTCTGCGTTGTAGCAATTCTGCGTTTCTGCCAGGTTCACTCTTCTGTTGTGGGCAGTGATGGATGGCATTTTTGCAGGCAATCACGTAGGTGCTGGATTTTGTACATGAAGGGTAGAATTTAACACCCCTCTCTTTATGCGGGGTTTGAGCTGGAGAGTGTAAGTACGGACCTGACTGTCTTTCAAGTTTTACCCTGATGCAGTCTCGATTGGGAAGGCTGGTAAATGGTCTTTACTCCCCTGAGTGGGCAATTAATAACTTAGGCTGAACAGATATCACACAGAAAGTTTGAGAAGTAAAACTCTTAATTATAGAATCCCTACAGTGTACAATCAGACCCTTTGACCCAACATTGACCTTTGCAGCATTCCACCCACACCCATTCCACTATAACCCACCTAACCCACACATACCTGGACACTCTGGGAAACTTAGCATGGCCAAGCCATCTAACCTGCACATCTTTGGACTGTGGGAGGAAACTGGAGCACCCAGAGGAAACCCATGCAGACATATACAGAATGTGCAAACTCCACACAGACAGTCACCTGAGGTTGGAATTGAACCTGGGTCCCTGGAGCTGTGAGGCAGCAGTGCTAACCGTTGATCCGCCATGCCATATTAGTAGCGATGGCTAACAGATAGCACCTGACTACCTTTTCTTACAACCTCCTGATTCCCTGGCCAGAAAACCTCTCCCACGACCCCAATTTGTTCATGACTCACTAATAGCATTGGATTAATTGCAGTACCAGCATCAGCCACCCTTCCTGGTGGCACCACCTGCAATGGCGAGACACTAGTCTCTGTTTGGCCAGCATCTCTCAGTGAGTGGGGTTTTAGCCACAGACTGCCCCCGAATGGTGAGTGCTCGGTTGGCACTTCATTCACTGGAACTTTCCTGACACAGTAACCTGGGGTTTCTGTCAGTTCTCCAAGTGCTAGGTATAATCCCTGTCATCTGATTCACATTCTGATGGAAGTATGCGTAATGCTGCTTGGATGCTAATGGTATATGTTTTGACCTCAGTATTCCAGTTACAATCCTCTCTTAATCCAGTGCAGTGAGGATAGAGATATCACCAACTACTTACAGGTTAGATGCAAGTGGATTTCCGCTGACTCTTGTAAAAGTGTTTAGTGGTTTTCAGAGCTGTTTAAGCCAGCTGAAATCTCTCAGGAATGGGGAAGCATTCCCTGACTGTGAGGATACTGCACAAGTCAACAACAGGGCTACAGTAGTGGCTATCCCCTCAGACAAGCATGACTGAGAGAATGGACAGAAATCACACAGAGCAGGACAGGTGACTGGAATAAGGTGAATGATGAAGGAGACAACGATTCTCAGTGGGATACCTGAATCTCCAGAGTCTGAATGGAGCCATTTTTCCCGTCGTGAAGAACTGTGCGTGAGCTTTCACCTTAGTACAGACATCCTCACTGGAATTGATCACTTCTGAAACTGTAACTACAACCTCCAAGCAGGGTCACAAGGTCATGGCCAGAGGATGGGAAGATTCCAGGCTGGCCCAAAGATTACTTGCAAAATTTTCCAGCTTGTCATTTTTCCTGTTCCCGTAAGGACCTGTAATGGGAATCAAAATTACATGAAAATCAAGTACATTTCAGTTTTCCTTGTCAGAGAGCAGCAGGATACTGAACAGAAGACTTTGTAATAATTCTTCAATATTCTGCCCTGCCATCCTCATTTGAACAACTTGAAGTAATGAGGAGGTGACAAGAGCCTTTGTTTGATGACGTGGTCCATATGGGAGTGTGTATTACACACTCAGAGGGGCTGCATAAAGTACCACAGGAAATGTAATGGTGCAGACCACTGGAGTAGTTCAATGTTGTTTCTGCTGCCTGGAGCACTCTGGGGCAGTCCTGCAGTACAGAGAAGGGCCGGTGTCGTCATGATTCTTGATAGTCTCCAACCTTGGCATCATGAGGGTACGCTGTCGCTGCCAGTGATCGGGCACCAGCTGAGAAAGAGGAGGAGTTGGAAGCAGTGACGAGGTAACCATTGCAGCTTTTTTGTTGCCAGACTTTCTGTGATCCACTCGACCAACTGTAATACAGGTAAATGTAAGCTCAAATTCCACTAACAAGGCTGAACCTTCCCTCTCCTTGGCTGTTGACTACCACTGCACCACTTGTCTACAAACAACAGTAAATGCCATCACAATATCGATATTTCAAAACAATAATAATGTTGAACAATCTATGCCATAATGCATGCAAATATCAACTGCCCTCATTTATTTCCTTCATACCAGTATTACAGGTGCCTTTTTCTTGCTTAATGCTCCCACAGAGTGCGATCCCTGTGACTGTGGCACTGCAGGTGAAAGCTGATGATTTTTATTGTGTTTATCCTGAGTAACTCGAGCTCCAGAAGGGCCCACCCACGACTGTACCACAACAGCTTCTGCTTTTTCTGGAGCAGAGATACCAATCATGACTCAGTCTGTAACTGTTCCCATCAGGTTGGCCACAACTCAGTGCTGGAGTGGATGGGTTCCAAACACTGCGCCAGATTGAAGCCAGAGTCTTTCATGCTCCGTGACATTAATGGCAGGCTTTCTAACCTGCCAATGCACCAATCCTTATTCTGTCGGCCACCCCATCCCCATTGCAGTTCTCATCTGAATCCCCTGTAGCTGAAATGGAGTGTGACTTCATCCTCTGGTGAACTGGCACCAATTCCTTGAGACCTCACTGCAGGTCACTCATGCTCAGTGTACGAAATGAGGAATAACTGGTTGAGGGACAGAGTGGTTGAGGAAAGAAATTCCAGTGTTAGTACCTTGGCAGCTCACAGCAATGCCACCTGTGAGCTAACTACAACTGGAAATGTTCAGGAATGAGTTAGTGTAATACTGTAGATAGCTCTGAAAACTAGGAGACTGGAGGGGATTACAGAGATTAGGGGAGGGATTCAAGACCGTGGAGGGATTTGAAACCGAAACTAGAGTTTATTAATTAATATTAAAATTGAGGATTTGCTGAACTTGGAATTGATGCAGGTCAAGGGGCACAGGATGTGCTATGAACGGTTAACATAAACAGCAGAAGACCCTGATTTTATCGAGAATAGAAAGCGGGAGGTGCGCAGGGTGCATTGGAATAATTAAGTGCAAAGGGACCAATAGCAAGAAAGTCTGTTTCAGCAACAAATAAACTGGGATTGGAACAAAGTAAGATGTTACAACAGCATTCGTTTGATCGTTCTTTGTGAAAGGGGTGGGGAGCGGTTGTGAGGAAAGAAGGGGTGAGGGCAGGACATTTCCATAATTCTTCTTTCTTTCAATTAGAGTTTCTTTATTTAGTTTTACTGTCTTCTGTCCCTGTAGAGTGCACTGGGTTAATGGCAGGAAATGTACAAGGAGAAGTCCCCTCAGTGACAGCCAACTGTGTGAGAGCTATTAAAAGAGGAATTACTAAATAATGTTTACTAAATCTGGAGAACTATGATTTTGTTTACTAATGAGATTTATCAGCTCTGGTTTCTTTCAGTTGACAGCAAGAGGTTTGTTGATGAATCTCTAACATTCACAGCTTTGACTTTCAACCAACTTTCCACAAGGGGTGGGGGGGGTGGGGTTCGTGAATGGAAGGAGCTGCCAACAGATGTGGTCGAGGCAGATAAAATTGCTGTATTTAAAAGACATTTGGACAGGTACACAATTAGGAAAGGTTTAGACGGATACCAAACACAGGCAAATGGGACCGGTTAAGTTTGGGACACCTGATCAGTACAGATGATTGGGACTGAAGGTCCTCATTCTGTGCTGTATGACTCTATGAATCTATGATTGAAGAGCTAACTAGGTGTGTGCATGAGGGCAATGCATTTGATACAGTCTACTTGGGCATCAGCAAAGCTTTTGACAAGATCCCCCATTTGAAGACTGTTAGAACAGGAAACAGTCCATGGGATCCGAGGACACATGTGCACAGGAAATCATAACTCATGTAATTTGATTGAGTTTTTTAAAGTAGTAATCAAGAGCATTGACGAAGGCAGAAAGATGGACGCATACGGGCTTCAGTAAGGCGTTCAAGGTGGTTCCTCACGGTACTCCAAGAGGGAAGTTAAATCACACGGAGCACAGGGAGAGCTAGCCATAGAACATAGAACATTACAGCACAGTACAGGCCCTTCGGCCCTCGATCTTGTGCCGACCTGTCATGCCGATCTCAAGCCCATCTAACCTGCACTATTCCATGTACGCCCATATGCTTATCCAATGGCGACTTAAATATACCTAAAGTTGGCAAATCTACGACCGTTGCAGGCAAAGCGTTCCATTCCCTTACTACTCTCTGAGTAAACAAACTACCTCTGACATCTGTCCTATATCTTTCACCCCTCAATTTAAAGCTATGCCCCCTCGTGTTCGCCGTCACCATCCGAGGAAAAAGGCTCTCCCTATCCACCCTATCTAACCCTCTGATTATTTTATATGTCTCAATTAAGTCACCTCTCAGCCTTCTTCTCTCGAATGAAAACAGCCTCAAGTCCCTCAGCCATTCATTCTAAGACCTTCCCTCTATACCAGGCAACATCCTAGTAAATCTCCTCTGCACCCTTTTCAAAGCTTCCACATCCTTCTTATAATGCGGTGACCAGAACTGTACGCAATACTCCAAGTGCGGCCGCACCAGAGTTTTGTACAGCTTCACCATAACCTCTTGGTTCCGGAACTCGATCCCTCTATTAATCAAAGCTAAAACACTGTATGCCTTCTTAACAGCCCTGTCACCCTGGGTGGCAACTTTCAAGGATCTGTGTTCATGGACACCAAGATCTCTCTGCTCATCTATACTACTAAGCATCTTACCATTAGCCCTGTACTTTGCCTTCTGGTTACTCCTACCAAAGTGCATCACCTCACACTTGTCTGCATTAAACTCCATTTGTCACCTCTCAGACCAGCTCTGCAGCTTATCTATGTCCCTCTGCAACCAATCCTTTGTCACTATCCACAACTCCACCGATCTTAGTGTCGTCTGCAAATTTACTAACCCATCCTTCTACGCCCTCATCCAGGTCATTTATAAAAATGACAAACAGCAGTGGACCCAACACCCACCCCTGCGGTACACCACCAGTAACTGGTCTCCAGGATGAACGTTTCCCATCAACTACCACCCTCTGTCTTCTTTCAGCAAGCTAATTTCCGATCCAAACTGCTATATCTCCCACAATTCCATTCCTCTGCATTTTGTACAATAGTCTGTTATGGGGAACCCTATCGAACGCCTTGCTGAAATCCATATACTCCACATCAACCGGTTTACTCTCATCTATCTGTTTGGTCACCTTCTCAAAGAACTCAATAAGGTTTGTGAAGCACGACCTTCCCTTCACAAAACCGTGCTGACTATCCCGAATCAATTTATTCTTTTCTAGATGATTGTAAATCCTATCCCTCAGAACCTTTTTCAACACTTTACCGACAACTGAGGTAAGGCTCACTGGCCGATAATTACCAGGGTTGTCTCTACTCCCCTTCTTGAACAGGGGAACCACAATTGCTATCCTCCAGTCATCTGGCACTATTCCTGTAGACAATGATGAGTTAAAGATCAATGCCAAAGGCTCGGCAATCTCCTCCCTGGATTCTCAGAGGATCCGAGGATAAATCCCATCCGGCCCAGGGGACATAGCTATCTTCACCCTCTGTAGGATTTCAAAAACCTCTTCCTTGTGAACCTCAATCCCACTTAGTCCAGTAGCCTGTATGTCTGTATTCTCCTCGACAACATTGTGGTTTTTTAGAGTGAATACTGTTGAAAAATATTCATTTAGCGCTTCCCCTATCTCATCTGACTCCACACACAACTTACCACTACTATCCTTGATTGGGCCTCATCTTACTTTTGTCATTCTTTAATTCCTTAAATACCGAGAGAAAGCCTGAGGGTTTACCCTGATCCTATCCGCCAACAACTTCTCATGTCTCCTCCTGGATCTTCTGAGCTCTCTCTTTCGGTCTTTCCTGGCTACCTTGTAACCCTCAATCACCCTAACTGAGCCTTCACATCTGAAAGTAACAGAAGCATTCTTCTTCCTCTTGACCAGAGATTCCACTTCCTTCGTAAACCACGGCTCCCGCACCCTACAGCTTACTCCCTGCCTGACAGGTACATACTTACCTAGGACACACAGGAGCTTTCCCTTGAATAAGCTCCACATTTCTATTGTGCCCATCCACTGCAGTTTCCTTCCCCATCCTATGCTCCCTAAATCTTGCATAATCTCTTCGTAATTGCCTTTCTGCCAGCTATAACTCTTGCACAGTGGTGTACACCTATCCCTTTCCATCACTGAAGTAAACATAACAGAATTGTGATCGCTATCACCAAGGTGATCAACGACTTTGAAATCTAACACCTGGCCAGGATCATCACCCAGTACTGATGTGGTCACTGCACCCCAATTCCATCAGTCACTGCATCCCATTTCACTCAGTCACTGCATCTCCTTCACCATAGTCACTGCATTCCATTTCCATCAGTCACTGTTTCCCGTATCTCACAGGGGCTGCATTCAATTTCCCACACTCACTGCATCCCATTTCCCATAGTCACAGCATCTCCTTTCCCTCAGTCTCTGCATCGCATTTCACTCAGTCAATGCTTCCCATGTCCCACAGTCACTGCATCCCATTTCTCTCTCTCTCACTGCATCTCATTTCACTCAGTCACTGCATCCCATTTCCCTCAGTCACTGCATCTCATTTCACTCAGGCACTGTATCCCATTTCCCTCACTCACTGGACCCCAAGTCCGCTTGGGCACTGCATCCCCATGAACTCAGTCACTCCTTCCCAGTACCTCAGTCACTGCATCCCATTTCCATCAGGTACTGCATCACATTTCCATCAGACACTACAGCTCACGTCACTCTGTCACTGCATCCCATTTCCCTCAGTCACTGCATCTCCTTCACCACAGTCACTGCATCCCATTTCACGCAGTCACTGCATCCCATTTCACGCAGTCACTGCATCACATTTCACTCAGTCACTGCATCGTATTTTACTCAGTCACTGCATCGTATTTTACTCAGTCACTGCATCGTATTTTACTCAGTCACTGCATCCCATTTCACTCAATCACTGCGTCTCCTTCACCACAGTCACTGCGTCCAATTTCCATCAGTCACTGTTTCCCGTATCTCACAGACGCTGCATTCAATTTCACACCCTCACTGCATCCCATTTCCCATCGTCACAGCATCACCTTTCCCTCAGTCTTTGCATTGCAATTCACTCAGTGATTGCATCCCATTTCCCTCAGTCACTGCATCCCATTTCCGTCAGTCACTGCATTCCATTTCCGTCAGTCACTGCATTCCATTTCACTCAGCCACTGCATCCCATTTCACTCAGCCACTGCATCCCATTTCACTCAGCCACTGCATCCCATTTCACTCGGTGACTGCATCACAGTTTTCTCAGTGACTGAATCACAGTACACTCAGTGAGTGCATCATATTTCACTCAGTGATGGAATCACATTTCACTGAGTCACTGCGTCCCATTTCAGGCAGTCACTGCATCCCATTTCAGGCAGTCACTGCATCCCATTACCCTCAGTCACTGCATCCCATTAACTTCAGTCGCAGGATCCCATTTCAAACAGACACTGCATCCCATTTCCATCAGGCACTGCAGGTCATGTCACTCTGTCACTGCATTCAATTTCCATCAGTCCCTGCATCCCATTACACTCATTAACTGCATCTCATTTCACTCAGTCACTGCATCCCATTCCATTCAGTCACTGCATCCCGTTTCACTCAGTCAGTGCATCACATTTCACTCAGGCACTGTATCCCATTTCCCTAAGTCACTGCACCGCAAGCCCGCTCGGGCACTTCATCCCTATTAATTCAGTCATTCCTTCCCAGTACCTGAGTCACTGCATCGCATTTCACTCAGCCACTGCATCCCAGTTAACACAGTCACCGCATCCCAGTTCACACAGCCACTGCATCCCATTTCAAACAGTCACTGCATCTTATTTCACTCATTCAATGCTTCACATTCCACTCAGTCACCGCTTCCCATTTCCCACAGTCACTGCATCTCCTTTCCTCAGTCACTTCCTCCCATTTCACTCAGTCACTGCAGGCCATTTCCCTCAGTCACTGCATCCCATTACCATCAGTCACTACATCCCATTACCCTCAGTCACTGCATCACAGTACGCTCAGTCACAGCATCTCATTTCACTCAGTCACTGCATCCCATTTCCCTCAGTCACTGCATCCCATTTCCCTCAGTCACTGCATCCCACTTCCCTCAGTCAGTGCATCCCATTTCCCTCAGTCAGTGCATCCCATTACCATCAGTCACTACATCCCATTACCCTCAGTCACTGCATCACAGTACGCTCAGTCACAGCATCTCATTTCACTCAGTCACTGCATCCCATTTGACTCAGTCACTGCAACCTATTTTACTCAGTCACTGCATCCCATTTCGTTCAGTCACTGCATCCAATTTCCGTCAGTCACTCCATCCCATTTCCCTCAGTCGCAGCATCCCATTTTCCACAGACACTGCATTTACTTTCCCTAAGTCACTGCATCTCATTTCCACCAGTCACTGCATCCCATTTCACTCCCCACTGCATCCCATTTCACTCAGCCACTGCATCCCATTTCACTCAGCCACTGCATCCCATTTCACTCAGCCACTGCATCCCATTTCACTCAGCCACTGCATCCCAGTTCACACAGTCACCGCATCCCAGTTCACACAGCCACTGCATCCCATTTCACTCAATGCTTCACTTTACACTCAGTCAGGGCATCCCATTTCCATCTGTCACTGCGTCCCATTTCCTCAGTCACTGCATCTCCTTTCCACAGTCACGGCAATCCAATTTCACTCAGTCACTGCATCCCATTGCCCGCCGCCACTGCATCCCATTGTCCTCAGTCAATGCATCCCATTGTCCTCAGTCACTGCATCCCATTGTCCTCATTCACTGCATCCGATTCCCCTTAGTCACTGCATCCATTTTCACTCAGTCACTGCATCCCATTTCACTCAGACACTGCATCCCATTTCACTCAGACACTGCATCCCATTTCCCTCAGACACTGCATCTGATTTCCATCAGTCACTGCATCCCATTTCCCTCAGTCATTGCATCCAATTTCCCACATTCACTGCATCTCCTATCCCTCATTCACTGCATCCCATTAACCACAGTCACTGCATCGCGTTGCCCTCAGTCACTGCATCACATTACCCTCAGTCAGAGCATCCCATTTCTCACATTCACTGCATCTCCTTTCCCTCAGTCAATGCGTCACATTCCACTGAGTCACTGCATCCCATTACCCTGAGTCACAGTATGCCATTTCCCACAGTCACTGCATCTCCTTTCCCTCAGTCACTGCATCCCATTTCCATCAGTCAATGCGTCCCATTCATCTCAGTCACTGAATCCCATTTCCCTCATTCACTGCATCCCATTTCCATTAGACACTGCATCCCATTTATCTCAGTCACTGAATCCCATTTCACTCGGTGACTGCATCACAGTTTTCTCAGTGACTGAATCACAGTACACTCAGTGAGTGCATCATATTTCACTCAGTGATGGAATCACATTTCACTGAGTCACTGCGTCCCATTTCAGGCAGTCACTGCATCCCATTTCAGGCAGTCACTGCATCCCATTACCCTCAGTCACTGCATCCCATTAACTTCAGTCGCAGGATCCCATTTCAAACAGACACTGCATCCCATTTCCATCAGGCACTGCAGGTCATGTCACTCTGTCACTGCATTCAATTTCCATCAGTCCCTGCATCCCATTACACTCATTAACTGCATCTCATTTCACTCAGTCACTGCATCCCATTCCATTCAGTCACTGCATCCCGTTTCACTCAGTCAGTGCATCACATTTCACTCAGGCACTGTATCCCATTACCCGGAGTCACAGTATGCCATTTCCCACAGTCACTGCATATCCTTTCCCTCAGTCACTGCATCCCATTTCCATCAGTCAATGCGTCCCATTTCACACAGCCACTGAATCCCATTTCCCTCATTCACTGCATCCCATTTCCATTAGACACTGCATCCCATTTATCTCAGTCACTGAATCCCATTTCCCTCAGTCACTGCATCCCATTCCCCACAATCACTGAATCCCATTTCCCTCATTCACTGCATCCCATTTCCATCAGTCACTGCATCCCATTTATCTCAGTCACTGCATCTCATTCCCCACAGTCGCTGCACCCCATTCCCCACAGTCACTGCATCCCATTCCCCACAGACACATTCACTTTAGTCGCAGCATCCCATTTAAAACAGACAATGCATCTCCTTTCCCTCAGTCACTGCATCCCTATTCACACAGCCACTGCATCCCAGTTCACACAGCCACTGCATCCCATTTCACACAGCCACTGCATCCCATTTCACTCAATGCTTCACCTTACACTCAGGCAGGGCATCCCATTTCCATCCGTCACGGCAATCCCATTTCACTCAGTCACTGCATCCCATTTCACAGAGTCACTGCATCTCCTTACCATCAGTCACTGCGTCCCATTTCACACAGTCACTGCATCCCATTTCCCAGTCACTGCATCCCATTGTCCTCATTCACTGCAGCCGATTCCCCTCAGTCACTGCATCCCATTTCACTCAGTCATTGCATCACATTACCCTCAGTCACTGCATCCCATTACCTTCAGTCGCAGGATCCCATTTCCCTCAGTCACTGCATCCCATTTCCCTCAGTCACTGCATCTCCTTTCCACAGTCACGGCAATCCCATTTCACTCAGTCACTGCATCCCATTCCCCTCAGTCACTGCATCCCATTCCCCTCAGTCACTGCATCCCATTCCCCTCAGTCACTGCATCCCATTCCCCTCAGTCACTGCATCCCATTTCCCTCAGACACTGCATCCCATTTCCCTCAGACACTGCATCTGATTTCAATCAGTCACTGCATCCCATTTCCCTCAGTCATTGCATCCAATTTCCCACATTCACTGCATCTCCTATCCCTCATTCACTGCATCCCATTAACCACAGTCACTGCATCGCGTTGCCCTCAGTCACTGCATCACATTACCCTCAGTCAGAGCATCCCATTTCACACATTCACTGCATCTCCTTTCCCTCAGTCAATGCGTCACATTCCACTGAGTCACTGCATCCCATTACCCTGAGTCACAGTATGCCATTTCCCACAGTCACTGAATCCCATTTCCCTCATTCACTGCATCCCATTTCCATCAGTCACTGCATCCCATTTATCTCAGTCACTGAATCCCATTTCCCTCAGTCACTGTATCCCATTACCCTCAGTCACTGTATCCCATTACCCTCAGTCACTGTATCCCATTACCCTCAGTCACTGTATCCCATTACCCTCTGTCACTGCATCCCATTTCCCTCAGTCACTGCATCTCCTTCACCACAGTCACTGCATCCCATTTCACGCAGTCACTGCATCACATTTCACTCAGTCACTGCATCGTATTTTACTCAGTCACTGCATCGTATTTTACTCAGTCACTGCATCCCATTTCACTCAATCACTGCGTCTCCTTCACCACAGTCACTGCGTCCAATTTCCATCAGTCACTGTTTCCCGTATCTCACAGACGCTGCATTCAATTTCACACCCTCACTGCATCCCATTTCCCATCGTCACAGCATCACCTTTCCCTCAGTCTTTGCACTGCAATTCACTCAGTGATTGCATCCCATTTCCCTCAGTCACTGCATCCCATTTCCGTCAGTCACTGCATTCCATTTCACTCAGCCACTGCATCCCATTTCACTCGGTGACTGCATCACAGTTTTCTCAGTGACTGAATCACAGTACACTCAGTGAGTGCATCATATTTCACTCAGTGATGGAATCACATTTCACTGAGTCACTGCGTCCCATTTCAGGCAGTCACTGCATCCCATTTCAGGCAGTCACTGCATCCCATTACCCTCAGTCACTGCATCCCATTAACTTCAGTCGCAGGATCCCATTTCAAACAGACACTGCATCCCATTTCCATCAGGCACTGCAGGTCATGTCACTCTGTCACTGCATTCAATTTCCATCAGTCCCTGCATCCCATTACACTCATTAACTGCATCTCATTTCACTCAGTCACTGCATCCCATTCCATTCAGTCACTGCATCCCGTTTCACTCAGTCAGTGCATCACATTTCACTCAGGCACTGTATCCCATTTCCCTAAGTCACTGCACCGCAAGCCCGCTCGGGCACTTCATCCCTATTAATTCAGTCATTCCTTCCCAGTACCTGAGTCACTGCATCGCATTTCACTCAGCCACTGCATCCCAGTTAACACAGTCACCGCATCCCAGTTCACACAGCCACTGCATCCCATTTCAAACAGTCACTGCATCTTATTTCACTCATTCAATGATTCACATTCCACTCAGTCACCGCTTCCCATTTCCCACAGTCACTGCATCTCCTTTCCTCAGTCACTTCCTCCCATTTCACTCAGTCACTGCAGGCCATTTCCCTCAGTCACTACATCCCATTACCATCAGTCACTACATCCCATTACCCTCAGTCACTGCATCACAGTACGCTCAGTCACAGCATCTCATTTCACTCAGTCACTGCATCCCATTTCCCTCAGTCACTGCATCCCATTTCCCTCAGTCACTGCATCCCATTTCCCTCAGTCACTGCATCCCATTACCATCAGTCACTACATCCCATTACCCTCAGTCACTGCATCACAGTGCGCTCAGTCACAGCATCTCATTTCACTCAGTCACTGCATCCCATTTCACTCAGTCACTGCAACCTATTTCACTCAGTCACTGCAACCTATTTCACTCAGTCACTGCATCCCATTTCGTTCAGTCACTGCATCCAATTTCCGTCAGTCACTCCATCCCATTTCCCTCAGTCGCAGCATCCCATTTTCCACAGACACTGCATTTACTTTCCCTAAGTCACTGCATCTCATTTCCACCAGTCACTGCATCCCATTTCACTCCCCACTGCATCCCATTTCACTCAGCCACTGCATCCCATTTCACTCAGCCACTGCATCCCAGTTCACATAGTCACCGCATCCCAGTTCACACAGCCACTGCATCCCATTTCACTCAATGCTTCACTTTACACTCAGTCAGGGCATCCCATTTCCATCTGTCACTGCGTCCCATTTCCTCAGTCACTGCATCTCCTTTCCACAGTCACGGCAATCCAATTTCACTCAGTCACTGCATCCCATTGCCCGCCGCCACTGCATCCCATTGTCCTCAGTCACTGCATCCCATTGTCCTCATTCACTGCATCCCATTGTCCTCATTCACTGCATCCGATTCCCCTTAGTCACTGCATCCATTTTCACTCAGTCACTGCATCCCATTTCACTCAGACACTGCATCCCATTTCACTCAGACACTGCATCCCATTTCCCTCAGACACTGCATCTGATTTCCATCAGTCACTGCATCCCATTTCCCTCAGTCATTGCATCCAATTTCCCACATTCACTGCATCTCCTATCCCTCATTCACTGCATCCCATTAACCACAGTCACTGCATCGCGTTGCCCTCAGTCACTGCATCACATTACCCTCAGTCAGAGCATCCCATTTCTCACATTCACTGCATCTCCTTTCCCTCAGTCAATGCGTCACATTCCACTGAGTCACTGCATCCCATTACCCTGAGTCACAGTATGCCATTTCCCACAGTCACTGCATATCCTTTCCCTCAGTCACTGCATCCCATTTCCATCAGTCAATGCGTCCCATTTCACACAGCCACTGAATCCCATTTCCCTCATTCACTGCATCCCATTTCCATTAGACACTGCATCCCATTTATCTCAGTCACTGAATCCCATTTCCCTCAGTCACTGCATCCCATTCCCCACAATCACTGAATCCCATTTCCCTCATTCACTGCATCCCATTTCCATCAGTCACTGCATCCCATTTATCTCAGTCACTGCATCTCATTCCCCACAGTCGCTGCACCCCATTCCCCACAGTCACTGCATCCCATTCCCCACAGACACATTCACTTTAGTCGCAGCATCCCATTTAAAACAGACAATGCATCTCCTTTCCCTCAGTCACTGCATCCCTATTCACACAGCCACTGCATCCCAGTTCACACAGCCACTGCATCCCATTTCACACAGCCACTGCATCCCATTTCACTCAATGCTTCACCTTACACTCAGGCAGGGCATCCCATTTCCATCCGTCACGGCAATCCCATTTCACTCAGTCACTGCATCCCATTTCACTCAGTCACTGCATCCCATTTCACTCAGTCACTGCATCTCCTTACCATCAGTCACTGCGTCCCATTTCACACAGTCACTGCATCCCATTACCCAGTCACTGCATCCCATTGTCCTCATTCACTGCAGCCGATTCCCCTCAGTCACTGCATCCCATTTCACTCAGTCATTGCATCACATTACCCTCAGTCACTGCATCCCATTACCTTCAGTCGCAGGATCCCATTTCCCTCAGTCACTGCATCCCATTTCCCTCAGTCACTGCATCCCATTTCCCTCAGTCACTGCATCTCCTTTCCACAGTCACGGCAATCCCATTTCACTCAGTCACTGCATCCCATTTCACTCAGTCACTGCATCCCATTCCCCTCAGTCACTGCATCCCATTACCCTCAGTCACTGCATCCCATTACCCTCAGTCACTGCATCCCATTTCCCTCAGACACTGCATCCCATTTCCCTCAGTCATTGCATCCAATTTCCCACATTCACTGCATCTCCTATCCCTCATTCACTGCATCCCATTAACCACAGTCACTGCATCGCGTTGCCCTCAGTCACTGCATCACATTACCCTCAGTCAGAGCATCCCATTTCCCACATTCACTGCATCTCCTTTCCCTCAGTCAATGCGTCACATTCCACTGAGTCACTGCATCCCATTACCCTGAGTCACAGTATGCCATTTCCCACAGTCACTGCATCTCCTTTCCCTCAGTCACTGCATCCCATTTCCATCAGTCAATGCGTCCCATTCATCTCAGTCACTGAATCCCATTTCCCTCATTCACTGCATCCCATTTCCATCAGTCACTGCATCCCATTTATCTCAGTCACTGAATCCCATTTCCCTCAGTCACTGTATCCCATTACCCTCAGTCACTGTATCCCATTACCCTCAGTCACTGTATCCCATTACCCTCAGTCACTGTATCCCATTACCCTCAGTCACTGTATCCCATTACCCTCAGTCACTGCATCCCATTACCCTCAGTCACTGCATCCCATTCCCCTCAGTCACTGCATCCCATTCCCCTCAGTCACTGCATCCCATTACCCTCAGTCACTGCATCCCATTTCCCTCAGTCACTGCATCCCATTTCCCTCAGACACTGCATCCCATTTCAATCAGACACTGCATCCCATTTCCCTCAGACACTGCATCTGATTTCCATCAGTCACTGCATCCCATTTCCCTCAGTTACTGCATTCCATTTCACTCAGTCAATGTATCTCTTTTCACTCAGTCACTGCATCCCATTTCCCTCAGTCACTGCATCCCATTTCACTCAGTCACTGCACCCCAAGCCCCCTCGGGCACTGCATCCCCATGAACTGAGTCACTCCTTCCCAGTACCTCAGTCACTGCATCCCATTTCAATCAGTCACTGCATCCCATTTCCATCAGTCACAGCATCTCCTTCACCACAGTCACTGCATCCCATTTCACTCAGTCACTGAATCCCATTTCCCTCATTCACTGCATCCCATTTCCATCAGTCACTGCATCCCATTTATCTCAGTCACTGCATCCCATTTATCTCAGTCACTGCATCCCATTTCACTCAGTCACTGCACCCCAAGCCCCCTCGGGCACTGCATCCCCATGAACTGAGTCACTCCTTCCCAGTACCTCAGTCACTGCATCCCATTTCCATCAGTCACAGCATCTCCTTCACCACAGTCACTGCATCCCATTTCACTCAGTCACTGAATCCCATTTCCCATAGTCACTGCATCCCATTTCCCAGTCACTGCATCCCATTGTCCTCATTCACTGCAGCCGATTCCCCTCAGTCGCAGGATCCCATTTCCCTCAGTCACTGCATCCCATTTCCCTCAGTCACTGCATCCCATTTCACTCAGTCACTGCATCCCATTTCACTCAGTCACTGCGTCCCATTTCCCATAGTCACTGCATCCCATTTCCCAGTCACTGCATCCCAGTTCCCTCAGTCACTGCGTTCCATTCCCCATAGTCACTGCATCCCATTTCCCAGTCACTGCATCCCATTGTCCTCATTCACTGCAGCCGATTCCCCTCAGTCACTGCATCCTATTTCACTCAGTCACTGCATCACATTACCCTCAGTCACTGCATCCCATTACCTTCAGTCGCAGGATCCCATTTCCCTCAGTCACTGCATCCCATTTCCCTCAGTCACTGCATCCCATTTCCCTCAGTCAATGCGTCCCATTCCCCATAGTCACTGCATCCCATTTCCCAGTCACTGCATCGCATTGTCCTCATTCACTGCAGCCGATTCCCCTCAGTCACTGCATCCCATTTCACTCAGTCACTGCATCACATTACCCTCAGTCACTGCATCCCATTACCTTCAGTCGCAGGATCCCATTTCCCTCAGTCACTGCATCCCATTTCCCTCAGTCACTGCATCCCATTTCACTCAGTCACTGCATCTCCTTTCCATCAGTCACTGCGTCCCATTTCACTTAGTCACTGCGTCCCATTTCCGTCAATCACTGCATCCCATTTCCCAGTCACTGCATCCCATTGCCATCAGTCACTACATCCCATTACCCTCAGTCACTGCATCACAGTACGCTCAGTCACAGCATCCCATTTCCCTCAGACACTGCATCCCATTCCCATTAGTCACTGCATCCCATTTCCATCAGTCACTTCATCCCATTACTCTCAGTCACTGCATCCCATTTCACTCAGTCACTGCATGCCATTTCCCACAGTCACTGCATGCCATTTCCCACAGTCACTTCATCTCCTTTCCATCAGTCACTGCATCCCATTTCCATCAGTCAATGCGTCCCATTCATCTCAGTCACTGAATCCCATTTCCCTCATTCACTGCATCCCATTTCCATCAGTCACTGCATCCCATTTGTCTCAGTCACTGAATCCCATTTCACTCAGTCACTGCATCCCATTCCCCACAATCACTGAATCCCATTTCCCTCATTCACTGCATCCCATTTCCATCAGTCACTGCATCTCATTCCCCACAGTCGCAGCACCCCATTCCCCACAGTCACTGCATCCCATTCCCAACAGACACGGCATCACATTCACTTTAGTCGCAGCATCCCATTTAAAACAGACAATGCATCTCCTTTCCCTCAGTCACTGCATCCCTATTCACACAGCCAATGCATCCCTATTCACACAGTCACCGCATCCCATTTCACTCAGTCACTGCATGCCATTTCCCATAGTCACTGCATCTCCTTTCCTCAGTCACAGTATCCCATTTCACTCAGTCACTGCATCCCATTCCCCTCAGTCACTGCATCCCATTACCCTGAGTCACAGTATGCCATTTCCCACAGTCACTGCATCTCCTTTCCCTCAGTCACTGCATCCCATTTCCATCAGACAATGCGTCCCATTCCCCACAATCACTGAATCCCATTTCCCTCATTCACTGCATCCCATTTCCATCAGTGACTACATCCCATTACCCTCAGTCACTGCATCCCATTTCACACAGCCACTGCATCCCATTTCACTCAATGCTTCACCTTGCACTCAGTCAGGGCATCCCATTTCCATCCGTCACGGCAATCCCATTTCACTCAGTCACTGCATCCCATTTCCCATAGTCACAGCATCTCCTTTCCTCAGTCACAGTATCCCATTTCACTCAGTCAATGCTTCCCATTTCCCTCAGTCACTGCATCTCATTTCACTCAGTCACTGCATCTCATTTCACTCAGTCACTGCATCCCACTTCACTCAGGCACTGTATCCCATTTCCCTCACTCACTGCACCCCAAGTCCGCTCGGGCACTGCTTCCCCATGAACTGAGTCACTCCTTCCCAGTACCTCAGTCACTGCATCCCATTTCATGCAGTCACTGCATCCCATTTCCCTCAGTCACTGCATCTCCTTCACCACAGTCACAGTATCCCATTTCACTCAGTCACTGCATCCCATTCCCCTCAGTCACTGCATCCCATTACCCTGAGTCACAGTATGCCATTTCCCACAGTCACTGCATCTCCTTTCCCTCAGTCACTGCATCCCATTTCCATGAGTCAATGCGTCCCATTCCCCACAATCACTGAATCCCATTTCCCTCATTCACTGCATCCCATTTCCATCAGTGACTACATCCCATTACCCTCAGTCACTGCATCACAGTACGCTCAGTCACTGCATCCATTTCACACAGCCACTGCATCCCATTTCACTCAATGCTTCACCTTGCACTCAGTCAGGGCATCCCATTTCCATCCGTCACGGCAATCCCATTTCACTCAGTCACTGCATCCCATTTCCCATAGTCACAGCATCTCCTTTCCTCAGTCACAGTATCCCATTTCACTCAGTCAATGCTTCCCATTTCACTCAGTCACTGCATCCCATTTCACTCAGTCACTGCATCGCATTTCACAGAGTCACTGCATCTCCTTTCCATCAGTCACTGCATCCCATTTCACTCAGTCACTGCATCGCATTTCCATCAATCACTGCATCCCATTACCATCAGTCACTACATCACATTACCCTCAGTCACTGCATCACAGTACGCTCAGTCACTGCATCCCATTTCCCTCAGACACTGCATCCCATTCCCATCAGTCACTGCATCCCATTTCCAACAGTCACTGCATCCCATTACTCTCAGTCACTGCATCCCATTTAACTCAGTCATTGCATGCCATTTCCCTCAGTCACTGCATCTCCTTTCCATCAATCACTGCATCCCATTCCCCATAGTCACTGCATCCCATTTCCCAGTCAAGGCATCCCATTGTCCTCATTCACTGCAGCCGATTCCCCTCAGTCGCAGGATCCCATTTCCCTCAGTCACTGCATCCCATTTCCCTCAGTCACTGCATCCCATTTCCCTCAGTCACTGCATCCCATTTCCCTCAGTCACTGCATCCCATTTCCCTCAGTCACTGCGTCCCATTTCCCATAGTCACTGCATCCCATTTCTCAGCCACTGCATCCCATTTCACACAGCCACTGCATCCCATTTCACTCAATGCTTCACCTTACACTCAGTCAGGGCATCCCATTTCCATCCGTCACGGCAATCCCATTTCACTCAGTCACTGCACATCATTTCCCAGTCACTGCATCCCATTTCCCTCAGTCACTGCATCCCATTCTCCTCAGTCACTGCATCCCATTTCACAGAGTCACTGCATCTCCTTTCCATCAATCACTGCGTCGCATTTCACTTAGTCACTGCGTCCCATTTCCATCAATCACTGCATCCCATTTCCCAGTCACTGCATCCCATTTCCCTCAGTCACTGCATCCCATTCTCCTCAGTCACTGCATCCCATTTCACTCAGTCACTGCATCACTTTTCACTCAGTCACTGCATCTCATTTCCGTCAGTTACTCCATCATATTTCAATCAAACAAGGCATCTCATTTCACTCAGTCACTGCATCGCATTTCACTCAGTCAGTGCGTCGCATTTCACTCAGGCACTGTATCCCATTTCCCTGAGTCACTGCACCCCAAGCCCGCTCGGGCACCGCATCCCTATTAACTCAGTCACTCCTTCCCAGTACCTCAGTCACTGCATCCCATGTCCCACAGTAACTGCATCACATTTCCATCTGGCACTGCAGCGCACGTCACTCTGTCAGTGCATCCAATTTCCATCAGTCACTGCATCTCATTTCACTCATTAACTGCATCCCATTTCCCTCAGTCATGGCGTTCCATTTCCCTCAGTCGTTGGATCCCATTTCTCTCAGTCACTGCATCCCGTTTCTCACTGATGCTGCATTCAATTTCTGTCGGACACTGTATCCCATTTCCATCAGTCACTGCATCCCATTAACGTCAGTCACTGCGTCCCATTTCACTCAGTCACTGCGTCCCATTTCCCATCGTCACTGCATCCCATTTCCCAGTCACTGCATCCCATTTCACTCAGTCACTGCATCCCATTTCACTCAGTCACTGCATCCCATTACCTTCAGTCGCAGGATCCCATTTCCAACAGACACTGCATTCCATTTCCGTCAGTCAGTGCATCCCATTTCCCTCAGTCACTGCATACCATTTCCATCAGTCACTGGATCCCAGTTCACTCAGTCTCGGCATCTCATTTCCCTCAGTCACTGCATCCCATTTCCTCAGTCACTGCATCCCATTTCCTCAGTCACTGCATCTCCTTTCCACAGTCACGGCAATCCCATTTCACTCAGTCACTGCATCCCATTTCACTCAGTCACTGCATCCCATTTCACAGAGTGACTGCATCTCCTTTCAATCAATCACTGCATCCCATTTCACTTAGTCACTGCGTCCCATTTCCAACAATCACTGCATCCCATTTCCCAGTCACTGCATCCCATTTCCCTCAGTCACTGCATCCCATTCTCCTCAGTCACTGCATCCCATTTCACTCAGTCACTGCATCACTTTTCACTCTGTCACTGAATCTCCTTTCCGTCAGTTACTCCATCATATTTCCATCAAACAAGGCATCTCATTTCACTCAGTCACTGCATCGCATTTCACTCAGTCAGTGCTTCCCACTTCACTTAGCCACTGCATGTCATTTCACTTAGTGACTGCATCCCATTTCCCTCAGTCACTGCGTCCCATTTCACTCAGTGATGCGTCCCATTTCACTCAGTGATGCGTCCCATTTCACTCAGTGACTGCAACTCATTTCACTCAGTGGCTGCAACTCATTTCACTCAGAGACTGCATCCCATTTCACTCAGAGACTGCATCCCATTTCACTCAGTCACTGCATCCCATTTCCCTCAGTCACTGCATCCCATTTCCTCAGTCACTGCATCTCCTTTCCACAGTCACGGCAATCCCATTTCACTCAGTCACTGCATCCCATTTCACTCAGTCACTGCATCCCATTTCACTCAGTCACTGCATCTCCTTTCCATCAATCACTGCATCCCATTCCCCATAGTCACTGCATCCCATTTCCCAGTCAAGGCATCCCATTGTCCTCATTCACTGCAGCCGATTCCACTCAGTCGCAGGATCCCATTTCCCTCAGTCACTGCATCCCATTTCCCTCAGTCACTGCGTCCCATTTCCCATAGTCACTGCATCCCATTTCCCAGCCACTGCATTCCATTTCACACAGCCACTGCATCCCGTTTCACTCAATGCTTCACCTTACACTCAGTCAGGGCATCCCATTTCCATCCGTCACGGCAATCCCATTTCACTCAGTCACTGCACATCATTTCCCAGTCACTGCATCCCATTTCCCTCAGTCACTGCATCCCATTCTCCACAGTCACTGCATCCCATTTCACAGAGTCACTGCATCTCCTTTCCATCAATCGCTGCGTCCCATTTCACTTAGTCACTGCGTCCCATTTCCATCAATCACTGCATCCCATTTCCCAGTCAAAGCATCCCATTTCCCTCAGTCACTGCATCCCATTCTCCTCAGTCATTGCATCCCATTTCACTCAGTCACTGCATCACTTTTCACTCTGTCACTGCATCTCATTTCCGTCAGTTACTCCATCATATTTCCATCAAACAAGGCATCTCATTTCACTCAGTCACTGCATCGCATTTCCCTCAGTCACTGCGTCCCATTTCACTCAGTGATGCGTCCCATTTCACTCAGTCACTGCATCACATTTCACTCAGTCACTGCATCACATTTCACTCAGTCACTGCATCACATTTCACTCAGTCACTGCATCACATTTCACTCAGTCACTGCATCACATTTCACTCAGTCACTGCATCACATTTCACTCAGTCACTGCATCACATTTCACTCAGTCACTGCATCACATTTCACACAGTCACTGCATCACATTTCACACAGTCACTGCATCACATTTCACTCAGTCACTGCACCTCGTTCACCATAGTCACTGCATTCCATTTCCCTCGGTCACTGTTTCCCGTATCTCACAGGCGCTGCATTCAATTTCCCACACTCACTGCATCCCATTTCCCATAGTCACAGCATCTCCTTTCCCTCAGTCTGTGCATCGCATTTCACTCAGTCAATGCTTCCCATTTCCCTCAGTCACTGCATCTCATTTCACTCAGTCACTGCATCTCATTTCACTCAGTCACTGCATCTCATTTCACTCAGTCACTGCATCTCATTTCACTCAGTCACTGCATCTCATTTCACTCAGTCACTGCATCCCATTTCACTCAGGCACTGTATCCCATTTCCCTCACTCACTGCACCCCAGGTCCGCTCGGGCACTGCATCCCCATGAACTCAGTCACTCCTTCCCAGTACCTCAGTCACTGCATCCCATTTCACGCAGTCACTGCATCCCATTTCCCTCAGTCACTGCATCTCCTTCACCACAGTTACTGCATCCCATTTCACTCAGTCACTGAATCCCATTTCCCTCATTCACTGCATCCCATTTCCATCAGTCACTGCATCCCATTTATCTCAGTCACTGAATCCCATTTCCCTCAGTCACTGAATCCCATTTCCCTCAGTCACTGCATCCCATTCCCCACAGTCACTGAATCCCATTTCCCTCATTCACTGCATCCCATTTCCATCAGTCACTGCATCCCATTTATCTCAGTCACTGCATCTCAATCCCCACAGTCGCTGCACCCCATTCCCCACAGTCACTGCATCCCATTCCCCACAGACACGGCATCCCCTTCACTTGAGTCGCAGCATCCCATTTCAAACAGACACTGCATCTCCTTTCCCTCAGTCACTGCATCCCTATTCACACAGCCACTGCATCCCAGTTCACACAGCCACTGCATCCCATTTCACACAGCCACTGCATCCCATTTCACACAGCCACTGCATCCCATTTCACACAGCCACTGCATCCCATTTCACTCAGTCACTGCATCACATTTCACTCAGTCACTGCATCACATTTCACTCAGTCACTGCATCACATTTCACTCAGTCACTGCATCACATTTCACTCAGTCACAGCATCACATTTCCCTCAGTCACAGCATCACATTTCCCTCAGTCACAGCATCACATTTCCCTCAGTCACAGCATCACATTTCCCTCAGTCACAGCATCACATTTAACGGGGACAGTCAATCCTATTCAAATGAGATGGTAAATCAATTTCCATCAGTCACCACACCCTATTCCCCACAGTCACGGCATCCCATTTCACTCAGGCACTATATCCCATTTCACTCAGTCACTGCATCCCATTACCCTCAGGCACGGCATCCCATTTCACTCGGGCACTGCATCCCATTTCACTCGGGCACTGCGGCCCATTTCACTCGGGCACTGCGGCCCATTTCACTCGGGCACTGCGGCCCATTTCACTCGGGCACTGCGGCCCATTTCACTCGGGCACTGCGGCCCATTTCACTCGGGCACTGAAGCCCATTTCACTCGGGCACTGAAGCCCATTTTACTCAGGCACTGCAGCCCATTTCACTCAGTCACTGCATCCCATTTCGCTCAATCACTGCAACCCATTTCGCACACTCACTGCAACCCATTTCCCACATTAACTGCAACCCATTTCCCACAATCACTGCATCTCCTTTCCCATAGTCACTGCATCGCATTTCACTCAGTCACTGCGTCTCATTGCCCTCAGTCACTGCATGTCATTTCACTCAGTGACAGCACCACATTTCACTCAGTCACTGCACCACATTTCACTCAGTCACTGCCTCCCACTTCACTCAGTCACTGCCTCCCATTTCAGTCAGTCACTGCATCCCATTTCCCTCAGTCACTGCATCCCATTTCCCTCAGTCACTGCATCCCATTTCCTTCAGTCACTGCATCCCATTTCCTTCAGTCACTGCATCCCATTTCCCTCAGTCACTGCATCCCATTTCCGTCAGTCACTGCATCCCATTTCCGTCAGTCCCTGCATCCCATTTCCTTCAGACACTGCAGCTCATGTCACTCTGTCACTGCATCCAATTTCCATCAGTCACTGCATCCCATTTCACCCAGTCACTGCATCCCATTGCACTCACTGATGCATCCCATTTCAAGCAGTCACTGCATCACATTTCCATCAGTCACTGTTTCCCGTATCTCACAGACGATGAATTCAATTTCCCACTCACTGCATCCCATTTCCCTCAGTCACTGCATCCCATTTCCCTCAGTCACTGCATCACATTTCCTTCAGACACTGCAGCTCATGTCACTCTGTCACTGCATCCAATTTCCATCAGTCACTGCATCCCATTGCACTCACTGATGCATCCCATTTCAAGCAGTCACTGCATCACATTGCACTCAGTAACGGCATCGCATTTCACGCAGTCACTGCATCCAAATTCCCTCAGTCACTGCATCCCATGTCCATGTGTCACTGCATGCCATGTCCGTGTGTCACTGCATCCCATGTCCCTCAGTCACTGCATCCCATCTCCTTCAGTGACTGCATCACATTTCACTCAGTCACTGCATCACATTGCACTCAGTCACTGCATCACATTTCACTCAGTCACTGCATCACATTTCACTCAGTCACTGCATCACATTTCAGCAAGTCACTGCATCCCAATTCCATCAGTCACTGCATCCCATGTCCGTGTGTCACTGCATCCGATGTCCGTGTGTCACTGCATCCCATGTCCCTCAGTCACTGCATCCCATGTCCCTCAGTCACTGCATCCCATGTCCCTCAGTCACTGCATCCCATGTCCCTCAGTCACTGCATCCCATGTCCCTCAGTCACTGCATCCCATGTCCCTCAGTCACTGCATCCCATGTCCCTCAGTCACTGCATCCCATGTCCCTCAGTCACTGCTTCTCATTTCACTCAGTCACTGCTTCTCATTTCACTCAGTCACTGCTTCTCATTTCACTCAGTCACTGCTTCTCATTTCACTCAGTCACTGCTTCTCATTTCACTCAGTCACTGCATCTTATTTCACTCAGTCACTGCATCTTATTTCACTCAGTCACTGCATCTCATTTCACTCAGTCACTGCATCTCATTTCACTCAGTCACTGCATCCCATTTCACTCAGCCACTTCATCCTATTTCACTCAGTGACTGCATCACAGTTCACTCAGTGACTGAATCACAGTACACTCAGTGACTGAATGACAGTACACTCAGTGACTGAATCACACTACACTCAGTGAGTGCATCACATTTCACTCAGTGACGTAATCACATTTCACTCAGTGACGGAATCACATTTCACTGAGTCACTGCGTCCCATTTCACGCAGTCACTGCATCCGTTTTCCCTCAGTCACTGCATCCCATTTCACTCTGTCACTGCATCTCATTTCACTCAGTCACTGCATCTCATTTCACTCAGTCACTGCATCTTATTTCACTCAGTCACTGCATCTCATTTCACTCAGTCACTGCATCCCATTTCACTCAGTCACTGCATCCCATTTCACTCAGCCACTTCATCCTATTTCACTCAGTGACTGCATCACAGTTCACTCAGTGACTGAATCACAGTACACTCAGTGACTGAATCACACTACACTCAGTGAGTGCATCACATTTCACTCAGTGACGGAATCCCATTTCACGCAGTCACTGCATCCGTTTTCCCTCAGTCACTGCATCCGTTTTCCCTCAGTCACAGCATCCGTTTTCCCTCTGTCACTGCATCCGTTTTCACTCTGTCACTGCATCCCATTTCACTCTGTCACTGCATCCCATTTCACTCTGTCACTGCATCCCATTTCACTCTGTCACTGCATCCCATTTCACGCAGTCACTGCATCCCATTTCACGCAGTCACTGCATCCCATTTCACTCTGTCACTGCATCCCATTTCCCTCTGTCACAGCATCCCATTTCCCTCAGTCACTGCATCCCATTTCACGCAGTCACTGCATCCCATTTCACGCAGTCACTGCATCCCCTTCACCACAGTCAGTGCATCCCATTTCCATCAGTCACTGTTTTCGTATCTCACAGACAGTGCATTCTATGCTTCTCATTTCACTCAGTCACTGCAGCTCATGTCGCTCTGTCACTGCATCCAATTTCCATCAGTCAGTGCATCTCATTTCACTCAGTCAGTGCATCGCATTTCCGTCAGTTACTGCATCATATTTCCATCAAACAAGGCATCTCATTTCACTCAGTCACTGCATCTCATTTCACTCAGAGACTGCATCCCATTTCACTCAGTCACTGCATCCCATTTCCCTCAGTCACTGCATCCCAATTCCCTCAGTCACTGCATCCCAATTCCCTCAGTCACTGCATCGTATTTTACTCAGTCACTGCATCCCATTTCACACAATCACTGCATCTCCTTCACCACAGTCACAGCGTCCAATTTCCATCAGTCACTGTTTCCCCTATCTCACAGACGCTGCATTCAATTTCCCACACTCACTGCATCCCATTTCCCATCGTCACAGCATCTCCTTTCCCTCAGTCTCTGCATCGCATTTCACTCAGTGATTGCATCCCATTTCCCTCAGGCACTGCATCCCATTTCCCTCAGTCACTGCATCCCATTTCAGTCAGTCACTGCATCCTATTTCCCTCAATTACTGCATCACATTGCACTCAGGCACTGTATCCCATTTCCCTCAGTCACTGCTCCCCAAGCCCGCTCGGGCACTGCATCACTATTAACTCTGTCACTGCATCCCATGTCCCACAGTAACTGCATCACATTTCCATCAGTCACTACATCTCATTTCACTAATTCACTGCATCACATTTCACTCAGTCACTGCATCACATTGCACTCAGTCACTGCATCACATTTCACTCAGTCACTGCATCACATTTCACTCAGTCACTGCATCACATTTCAGCAAGTCACTGCATCCCAATTCCATCAGTCACTGCATCCCATGTCCGTGTGTCACTGCATCCGATGTCCCTCAGTCACTGCATCCCATGTCCCTCAGTCACTGCATCCCATGTCCCTCAGTCACTGCATCCCATGTCCCTCAGTCACTGCATCCCATGTCCCTCAGTCACTGCATCCCATGTCCCTCAGTCACTGCATCCCATGTCCCTCAGTCACTGCATCCCATGTCCCTCAGTCACTGCATCCCATGTCCCTCAGTCACTGCATCCCATGTCCCTCAGTCACTGCATCCCATGTCCCTCAGTCACTGCATCCCATGTCCCTCAGTCACTGCTTCTCATTTCACTCAGTCACTGCTTCTCATTTCACTCAGTCACTGCTTCTCATTTCACTCAGTCACTGCTTCTCATTTCACTCAGTCACTGCATCTTATTTCACTCAGTCACTGCATCTTATTTCACTCAGTCACTGCATCTCATTTCACTCAGTCACTGCATCTCATTTCACTCAGTCACTGCATCCCATTTCACTCAGCCACTTCATCCTATTTCACTCAGTGACTGCATCACAGTTCACTCAGTGACTGAATCACAGTACACTCAGTGACTGAATGACAGTACACTCAGTGACTGAATCACACTACACTCAGTGAGTGCATCACATTTCACTCAGTGACGTAATCACATTTCACTCAGTGACGGAATCACATTTCACTGAGTCACTGCGTCCCATTTCACGCAGTCACTGCATCCGTTTTCCCTCAGTCACTGCATCCCATTTCACTCTGTCACTGCATCTCATTTCACTCAGTCACTGCATCTTATTTCACTCAGTCACTGCATCTTATTTCACTCAGTCACTGCATCTCATTTCACTCAGTCACTGCATCCCATTTCACTCAGCCACTTCATCCTATTTCACTCAGTGACTGCATCACAGTTCACTCAGTGACTGAATCACAGTACACTCAGTGACTGAATCACACTACACTCAGTGAGTGCATCACATTTCACTCAGTGACGGAATCCCATTTCACGCAGTCACTGCATCCGTTTTCCCTCAGTCACTGCATCCGTTTTCCCTCAGTCACAGCATCCGTTTTCCCTCTGTCACTGCATCCGTTTTCCCTCTGTCACTGCATCCCATTTCACTCTGTCACTGCATCCCATTTCACTCTGTCACTGCATCCCATTTCACTCTGTCACTGCATCCCATTTCACTCTGTCACTGCATCCCATTTCACGCAGTCACTGCATCCCATTTCACGCAGTCACTGCATCCCATTTCACTCTGTCACTGCATCCCATTTCCCTCTGTCACAGCATCCCATTTCCCTCAGTCACTGCATCCCATTTCACGCAGTCACTGCATCCCATTTCACGCAGTCACTGCATCCCCTTCACCACAGTCAGTGCATCCCATTTCCATCAGTCACTGTTTTCGTATCTCACAGACAGTGCATTCTATGCTTCTCATTTCACTCAGTCACTGCAGCTCATGTCGCTCTGTCACTGCATCCAATTTCCATCAGTCAGTGCATCTCATTTCACTCAGTCAGTGCATCGCATTTCCGTCAGTTACTGCATCATATTTCCATCAAACAAGGCATCTCATTTCACTCAGTCACTGCATCTCATTTCACTCAGAGACTGCATCCCATTTCACTCAGTCACTGCATCCCATTTCCCTCAGTCACTGCATCCCAATTCCCTCAGTCACTGCATCCCAATTCCCTCAGTCACTGCATCGTATTTTACTCAGTCACTGCATCCCATTTCACACAATCACTGCATCTCCTTCACCACAGTCACAGCGTCCAATTTCCATCAGTCACTGTTTCCCCTATCTCACAGACGCTGCATTCAATTTCCCACACTCACTGCATCCCATTTCCCATCGTCACAGCATCTCCTTTCCCTCAGTCTCTGCATCGCATTTCACTCAGTGATTGCATCCCATTTCCCTCAGGCACTGCATCCCATTTCCCTCAGTCACTGCATCCCATTTCAGTCAGTCACTGCATCCTATTTCCCTCAATTACTGCATCACATTGCACTCAGGCACTGTATCCCATTTCCCTCAGTCACTGCTCCCCAAGCCCGCTCGGGCACTGCATCACTATTAACTCTGTCACTGCATCCCATGTCCCACAGTAACTGCATCACATTTCCATCAGTCACTACATCTCATTTCACTAATTCACTGCATCCCATTTCACGCAGTCACTGCATCCATTTCCCTCAGTCACATCATCTCATTCCACTCGGTCACTGCATCCCATTTCCCTCAGTCATTGCATCCCAATTCTCTCAGTCACTGCATCCCATGTCCGTGTGTCACTGCATCCCATTTCCCTCAGTCACTGCATCCCATGTCCCTCAGTCACTGCATCCCATGTCGCTCAGTCACTGCATCCCATGTCGCTCAGTCACTGCATCCCATGTCGCTCAGTCACTGCATCCCATGTCGCTCAGTCACTGCATCCCATTTCACTCAGTCACTGCATCACATTTCTCTCAGTCACGACATCACATTTCACTCAGACACTGCATCACATTTCACACAGTCAGTGCATCCCATTTCACTCACTCACTGCATCTCCTTCACCATAGTCACTGCATCCAATTTCCATCAGTCACTGCATCCCATTTCACTCAGTGATGCATCCCATCTCACTCAGTGACTGCATCCCAATTCACTCAGTGGCTCAATCACATTTCACTCAGTCACTGCATCCCATTTCACTCAGTCACTGCATTCCATTTCACTCAGTCACTGCATTCCATTTCACTCAGTCACTGCATCCCATTTCACTCAGTCACTGCATCCCATTTCACTCAGTCACTGCATCCCATTTCACTCAGTCACTGCAACTCCTTCAACACATTTACTGCATCCCATTTCCATCAGTCACTGTTTCCCGTATCTCCCAGACGCTGCATTCAATTTCCCACACTCACTGCATCCCATTTCCCAAAGTCAGAGCATCTCCTTTCCCTCAGTCTCTGCATCGCATTTCACTCAGTCAGTGCTTCCCATGTCCCTCAGTCACTGCATCCCATGTCACTCTCACACTGCATCTCATTTCACTCAGTCACTGCATCCCATTTCCCTCAGTCACTGCATCTCATTTCACTAAGGCACTGTATCCCATCTCCCTCACTCACTGCACCCCAAGTCCACTCGGGCACTGCATCCCCATGAACTCAGTCACTCATTCCCACTACCTCAGTCACTGCATCCCATTTCCCTCAGGTACTGCATCACATTTCCATCAGACACTGCAGCTCATGTCACTCTGTCACTTCATCCCCTTTCCCTCAGTCACTGCATCCCATTTCACTCAGTGACTGCATCACAGTTCAGTCAGTGACTGAATCACATTTCACTGAGTCACTGCATCCCATTTCCCATCGTCACAACATCTCCTTTCCCACAGTCTCTGCATCTCATTTCAATCAGTGATTGCATCCTACTTCCCAAAAATAGTGCATCCCATTTGACTCAGTCACTGCATCTCATTTCACTCGGTCACTACATCCCATTTCCCTTAGTGACTGCATCCCATTTCCCTCAGTCACTGCATCTCATTTCCGTCAGTTACTGCATCATATTTCCATCAAACAATGCATCTCATTTCACTCAGTCACTGCATCCCACTTCCCTTAGGTCACTGCATCCCATGTCCGTGTGTCACTGCATCCCATGTCCCTCATTCACTGCGTCCTATTTCCCTCAGTCACGGCATCCCATGTCCCTCGGTCATGGCATCCCATGTCCCTCATTCACTGCATCCTATTTCCCTCAGTCACGGCATCCCACGTCCCTCAGTCACGGCATCCCACGTCCCTCAGTCACGGCATCCCACGTCCCTCAGTCACGGCATCCCACGTCCCTCAGTCACGGCATCCCACGTCCCTCAGTCACGGCATCCCACGTCCCTCAGTCACGGCATCCCACGTCCCTCAGTCACTGCATCCCACGTCCCTCAGTCACTGCATCCCACGTCCCTCAGTCACTGCATCCCACGTCCCTCAGTCACTGCATCACACTTCACTCAGTCACTGCATCACATTTCACTCAGTCACTGCATCACATTTCACTCAGTCACTTCATCCCATTTCCCTCAGTCACGGCATCCCATGTCCCTCAGTCACGGCATCCCATGTCCCTCAGTCACGGCATCCCATGTCCCTCATTCACTGCATCCCATTTCCCTCAGTCACTGCATCCCATTTCCCACAGTCACTGCATCTCATTTCCGTCAGTTGCTGCATCATACTTCCATCAAACAAGGCATCTCATTTCACTCAGTCACTGCAGCTCATGTCACTCTGTCACTGCATCCAATTTCCATCAGTCACTGCATCTCATTTCACTCAGTCACTGCATCTTATTTCACTCAGTCACTGCATCTTATTTCACTCAGTCACTGCATCTCATTTCACTCAGTCACTGCATCCCATTTCACTCAGCCACTTCATCCTATTTCACTCAGTGACTGCATCACAGTTCACTCAGTGACTGAATCACAGTACACTCAGTGACTGAATCACACTACACTCAGTGAGTGCATCACATTTCACTCAGTGACGGAATCCCATTTCACGCAGTCACTGCATCCGTTTTCCCTCAGTCACTGCATCCGTTTTCCCTCAGTCACAGCATCCGTTTTCCCTCTGTCACTGCATCCGTTTTCCCTCTGTCACTGCATCCCATTTCACTCTGTCACTGCATCCCATTTCACTCTGTCACTGCATCCCATTTCACTCTGTCACTGCATCCCATTTCACTCTGTCACTGCATCCCATTTCACGCAGTCACTGCATCCCATTTCACGCAGTCACTGCATCCCATTTCACTCTGTCACTGCATCCCATTTCCCTCTGTCACAGCATCCCATTTCCCTCAGTCACTGCATCCCATTTCACGCAGTCACTGCATCCCATTTCACGCAGTCACTGCATCCCCTTCACCACAGTCAGTGCATCCCATTTCCATCAGTCACTGTTTTCGTATCTCACAGACAGTGCATTCTATGCTTCTCATTTCACTCAGTCACTGCAGCTCATGTCGCTCTGTCACTGCATCCAATTTCCATCAGTCAGTGCATCTCATTTCACTCAGTCAGTGCATCGCATTTCCGTCAGTTACTGCATCATATTTCCATCAAACAAGGCATCTCATTTCACTCAGTCACTGCATCTCATTTCACTCAGAGACTGCATCCCATTTCACTCAGTCACTGCATCCCATTTCCCTCAGTCACTGCATCCCAATTCCCTCAGTCACTGCATCCCAATTCCCTCAGTCACTGCATCGTATTTTACTCAGTCACTGCATCCCATTTCACACAATCACTGCATCTCCTTCACCACAGTCACAGCGTCCAATTTCCATCAGTCACTGTTTCCCCTATCTCACAGACGCTGCATTCAATTTCCCACACTCACTGCATCCCATTTCCCATCGTCACAGCATCTCCTTTCCCTCAGTCTCTGCATCGCATTTCACTCAGTGATTGCATCCCATTTCCCTCAGGCACTGCATCCCATTTCCCTCAGTCACTGCATCCCATTTCAGTCAGTCACTGCATCCTATTTCCCTCAATTACTGCATCACATTGCACTCAGGCACTGTATCCCATTTCCCTCAGTCACTGCTCCCCAAGCCCGCTCGGGCACTGCATCACTATTAACTCTGTCACTGCATCCCATGTCCCACAGTAACTGCATCACATTTCCATCAGTCACTACATCTCATTTCACTAATTCACTGCATCCCATTTCACGCAGTCACTGCATCCATTTCCCTCAGTCACATCATCTCATTCCACTCGGTCACTGCATCCCATTTCCCTCAGTCATTGCATCCCAATTCTCTCAGTCACTGCATCCCATGTCCGTGTGTCACTGCATCCCATTTCCCTCAGTCACTGCATCCCATGTCCCTCAGTCACTGCATCCCATGTCGCTCAGTCACTGCATCCCATGTCGCTCAGTCACTGCATCCCATGTCGCTCAGTCACTGCATCCCATGTCGCTCAGTCACTGCATCCCATTTCACTCAGTCACTGCATCACATTTCTCTCAGTCACGACATCACATTTCACTCAGACACTGCATCACATTTCACACAGTCAGTGCATCCCATTTCACTCACTCACTGCATCTCCTTCACCATAGTCACTGCATCCAATTTCCATCAGTCACTGCATCCCATTTCACTCAGTGATGCATCCCATCTCACTCAGTGACTGCATCCCAATTCACTCAGTGGCTCAATCACATTTCACTCAGTCACTGCATCCCATTTCACTCAGTCACTGCATTCCATTTCACTCAGTCACTGCATTCCATTTCACTCAGTCACTGCATCCCATTTCACTCAGTCACTGCATCCCATTTCACTCAGTCACTGCATCCCATTTCACTCAGTCACTGCAACTCCTTCAACACATTTACTGCATCCCATTTCCATCAGTCACTGTTTCCCGTATCTCCCAGACGCTGCATTCAATTTCCCACACTCACTGCATCCCATTTCCCAAAGTCAGAGCATCTCCTTTCCCTCAGTCTCTGCATCGCATTTCACTCAGTCAGTGCTTCCCATGTCCCTCAGTCACTGCATCCCATGTCACTCTCACACTGCATCTCATTTCACTCAGTCACTGCATCCCATTTCCCTCAGTCACTGCATCTCATTTCACTAAGGCACTGTATCCCATCTCCCTCACTCACTGCACCCCAAGTCCACTCGGGCACTGCATCCCCATGAACTCAGTCACTCATTCCCACTACCTCAGTCACTGCATCCCATTTCCCTCAGGTACTGCATCACATTTCCATCAGACACTGCAGCTCATGTCACTCTGTCACTTCATCCCCTTTCCCTCAGTCACTGCATCCCATTTCACTCAGTGACTGCATCACAGTTCAGTCAGTGACTGAATCACATTTCACTGAGTCACTGCATCCCATTTCCCATCGTCACAACATCTCCTTTCCCACAGTCTCTGCATCTCATTTCAATCAGTGATTGCATCCTACTTCCCAAAAATAGTGCATCCCATTTGACTCAGTCACTGCATCTCATTTCACTCGGTCACTACATCCCATTTCCCTTAGTGACTGCATCCCATTTCCCTCAGTCACTGCATCTCATTTCCGTCAGTTACTGCATCATATTTCCATCAAACAATGCATCTCATTTCACTCAGTCACTGCATCCCACTTCCCTTAGGTCACTGCATCCCATGTCCGTGTGTCACTGCATCCCATGTCCCTCATTCACTGCGTCCTATTTCCCTCAGTCACGGCATCCCATGTCCCTCGGTCATGGCATCCCATGTCCCTCATTCACTGCATCCTATTTCCCTCAGTCACGGCATCCCACGTCCCTCAGTCACGGCATCCCACGTCCCTCAGTCACGGCATCCCACGTCCCTCAGTCACGGCATCCCACGTCCCTCAGTCACGGCATCCCACGTCCCTCAGTCACGGCATCCCACGTCCCTCAGTCACGGCATCCCACGTCCCTCAGTCACTGCATCCCACGTCCCTCAGTCACTGCATCCCACGTCCCTCAGTCACTGCATCCCACGTCCCTCAGTCACTGCATCACACTTCACTCAGTCACTGCATCACATTTCACTCAGTCACTGCATCACATTTCACTCAGTCACTTCATCCCATTTCCCTCAGTCACGGCATCCCATGTCCCTCAGTCACGGCATCCCATGTCCCTCAGTCACGGCATCCCATGTCCCTCATTCACTGCATCCCATTTCCCTCAGTCACTGCATCCCATTTCCCACAGTCACTGCATCTCATTTCCGTCAGTTGCTGCATCATACTTCCATCAAACAAGGCATCTCATTTCACTCAGTCACTGCAGCTCATGTCACTCTGTCACTGCATCCAATTTCCATCAGTCAGTGCATCTCATTTCACTCATTCACTGTATCGCATTTCACTCATTCACTGCATCGCATTTCACTCATTCACTGCATCGCATTTCACTCAGTCACTGCATCGCATTTCACTCAGTCACTGCATCGCATTTCACTCAGTCACTGCATCGCATTTCACTCAGTCACTGCATCGCATTTCACTCAGTCACTGCATCACATTTCACTCAGTCACTGCATCACATTTCACTCAGTCACTGCATCACATTTCACTCAGTCACTGCATCACATTTCCATCTGTCACTGCATCCCATTTCCGTCAGTCACTGCATCCCATTTCCGTCAGTCACTGCATCCCATTTCCGTCAGTCACTGCATCCCATTGCACTCAGTCACTGCATCCCATTTGAAGCAGTCACTGCATCCCATTTCACGCAGTCACTGCACCGCATTTCACGCAGTCACTGCACCGCATTTCACGCAGTCACTGCACCGCATTTCACGCAGTCACTGCATCCCATTTCACTCAGTCACTGCATCCCATTTCACTCAGTCACTGCATCCCATTTCACTCAGTCACTGCATCTCCTTCACCACAGTCACTGCATCCCATTTTCATCACTCACTGTTCCCCGTATCTCTCACACGCTGCTTTCAATTTCCCACACTCAGTGCATCCCATTTCCCATAGTCACAGCATCTCCTTTCCCTCAGTCTCTGCATCGCATTTCACTCAGTGATTGCATCCTACTTCCCAAAAATTCTGAATCCCTTTTCCCTCAGTCACTGCATCTCATTTCACTCAGTCCCTGCATCCCATTCAACTCAGTGATGCATCACATTTCACTCAGAGACAGCAACAGATTTCACTCAGTGACTTCAGCCCATTTCTCTCAGTCACTTTAGCCCATTTCACTCAGTCACTTCAGCCCGTTTCACTCAGTCACTGCATCTCATTTCACTCAGTCACTGCATCCCATTTCACTCAGTCACTGCATCCCATTTCACTCAGTCACTGCATCCCATTTCACTCAGTCACTGCATCCCATTTCACTCAGTCACTGCATCTCATTTCACTCAGCCACTGCATCCCATTTCACTCAGCCACTGCATCCCATTTCACTCAGTGACTGAATCACAGTACACTCACGGAGTCCATCATATTTCACTCAGTGACGGAATCACATTTCACTCAGTGACTAAATCACATTACAGTCAGTCACTGCGTCCCATTTCACGTAGTCACTGCATCCCATTTCACGCAGTCACTGCATCGCATTTCACGCAGTCACTGCATCGCATTTCACGCAGTCACTGCATCGCATTTCGCTCAGTCACTGCATCTCATTTCACTCAGTCACTGCATCCCATTTCCCTTGGTCACTGCATCCCATTTCCCTCAGCACTGCATCTCATTTCCGACAATTACTGCATCATATTTCCATCAAACAATGCATCTCATTTCACTCAGTCACTGCAGCTCATGTCACTCTGTCACTGCATCCAATTTCCATCAGTCAGTGCATCTCATTTCACTCATTCACTGCATCCATTTCACTCAGTCACTGCATCGCATTTCACTCAGTCACTGCATCCCATTTCACTCAGTGATGCATCCCATTTCACTCAGTGATGCATCCCATTTCACTCAGTGATGCATCCCATTTCACTCAGTGATGCATCCCATTTCACTCAGTCACTGCATCCCATTTCCCGCAGACACTGCATCCCATTTCACTCAGTCACTGCATCCCATTTGAAGCAGTCACTGCATCCCATTTCACGCAGTCACTGCACCGCATTTCACGCAGTCACTGCACCGCATGACACGCAGACACTGCATCCCATTTCACTAAATCACTGCATCTCCTTCACCATAGTCACTGGATCCCATTTTCATCACTCACTGTTCCCCGTATCTCACACACGCTGCATTCAATTTCCCACACTCACTGCAGCCCATTTCCCATAGTCACAGCATCTCCTTTCCCACAGTCTCTGCATCGCATTTCACTCAGTGATTGCATCCTACTTCCCAAAAACACTGAATCCCTTTTCCCTCAGTCACTGCATCTCATTTCACTCAGTCCCTGCATCTCATATCCCTCAGTCACTGCATCCCATTCAACTCAGTGATGCATCACATTTCACTCAGTGACTACAACAGATTTCACTCAGTGACTACAACAGATTTCACTCAGTGACTACAACAGATTTCACTCAGTCACTGCAGCCCATTTCACTCAGTCACTGCAGCCCATTTCTCTCAGTCACTGCAGCCCATTTCTCTCAGTCACTGCAGCCCATTTCTCTCAGTCACTGCAGCCCATTTCACTCAGTCAGTGCATCCCATTTCACTCAGGCACTGCATCCCATTTCAATCAGGCACTGCATCCCATTTCACTCAGTCAAAGCGTCCTATTTCCCTCAGTCAAAGCGTCCCATTTCCCTCAGTCAAAGCGTCCCATTTCCCTCAGTGAAAGCGTCCCATTTTACTCAGTCACTGCTTCTCATGTCCCTCAGTCACTGCATCCCATTTCACTAAGTCACTGCATCCCATTTCAGTCAGTCACTGCATCCCATTTCACTCAGTCACTGCATCCCATTTCACTCAGTCACTGCATCCCATTTCACTCAGTCACTGCATCCCATTTCACTCAGTCACTGCATCCCATTTCACTCAGTCACTGCATCCCATTTCACTCAGTCACTGCATCCCATTTCACTCAGTCACTGCATCACATTTCACTCAATGACGGAATCACATTTCACTAAGTGACTGAATTACATTTCACTCAGTCACTGCATCCGATTTCACGCAGTCACTGCATCGCAATTCACGCAGTCACTGCATCGCATTTCACTCAGTCACTGCATCGCATTTCACTCAGTCACTGCATCGCATTTCACTCAGTCACTGCATCGCATTTCACTCAGTCACTGCATCGCATTTCACGCAGTCACTGCATCACATTTCACGCAGTCACTGCATCACATTTCACGCAGTCACTGCATCGCATTTCACACAGTCACTGCATCGCATTTCACGCAGTCACTGCATCACATTTCACTCAGTCACTGCATCCTATTTCACTCAATCACTGCATCTCCTTCACCACAGTCACTGCATCCCATTTCCATCAGTCACTGGTGCCCGTATCTCACAGACGCTGCATTCAATTTCCCACACTCACTGCATCCCATTTCCCATAGACACAGCATCTCCTTTCCCTCAGTCTCTGCATCTCATTTCAATCAGTGATTGAATCCTACTTCCCACAAATACTGCATCCCATTTCCCTCAGTCACTGCATCTCATTTCAATCGGTCACTGCAACCCATTTACAACAGTCACTGCATCTCATTTCACTCACTCACTGCATCCCATTTCCATCAGTCACTGCATCCCATTTCCCTCAGTCACTGCATCCCATTTCCTCAGTCACTGCATCTCCTTTCCACAGTCATGGCAATCCCATTCCACTCAGTCACTGCATCCCATTTCAGTCAGTCACTGCATCCCATTTCACTCAGTCACGGCATCTCCTTCACCACAGTCAGTGCGTCCCATTTCACTTCGTCACTGCGTCCCATTTCCATCAATCACTGCATCCCTTTCCCAGTCACTGCTTCCCATTACCCTCAGTCACTGCTTCCCATTACCCTCAGTCACTGCTTCCCATTACCCTCAGTCACTGCTTCCCATTACCCTCAGTCACTGCTTCCCATTACCCTCAGTCACTGCTTCCCATTACCCTCAGTCACTGCATCCCATTTCACTCAGTCACTGCATCCCATTTCACTCAGTCACTGCATCCCATTTCACTCACTGACTGCATCCCATTTCACTCACTGACTGAATCACATTTCATTCAGCCTCTGCATCACATTTAACTCAGTCAGTGCATCCCATTTCACTCAATCATTGCATCTCCTTCACCACAGTCACTGCATCCCATTTCCATTCGTCACTGTTTCCCGTATCTCACAGACACTGCACTCAATTTCCCACACTCACTGCATCCCATTTCCCACAGTCAGAGCATCTCCTTTCCCTCAGTCTCTGCATCGCATTTCACTCAGTCGATGCATCCCATGTCCCTCAGTCACTGCATCCCATTTCCCTCAGTCACCGCATCTCATTTCACTCAGTCACTGCATCCCATTTTACGCAGTCACTGCATCCCAAGTCCCTCAGTCACTGCATCCCACGTCCGTCATTCACTGCATCCCACGTCCCTCAGTCACTGCATCCATTTCCCTCAGTCACTGCATCCCACGTCCCACAGTCACTGTATCCCACGTCCCACAGTCACAGCATCCCATTTCACTCACTCACTTCATCCCATTTCACGCAGTCACTGCATCCCATTTAAGGCGGTCACTGCTTCGCATTTCACTCAGTCACTGCATCCCATTTCACTCAATCACTGCATCTCCTTCACCACAGTCACTGCATCCAATTTCCAACAGTCACTGCAGCCCATTTCACTCAGGCACTGCATCCCATTTCACTCAGGCACTGCATCCCATTTCACTCAGGCACTGCATCCCATTACCCTCAGGAACGGCATCCCATTTCACTCGGGCACTGCATCCCATTTCACTCGGGCACTGCATCCCATTTCACTCGGGCACTGCATCCCATTTCACTCGGGCACTGCATCCCATTTCACTCGGGCACTGCATCCCATTTCACTCGGGCACTGCATCCCATTTCACTCGGGCACTGCAGCCCATTTCACTCAGGCACTGCAGCCCATTTCCCTCAATCACTGCAACCCATTTCGCACACTCACTGCAACCCATTTCCCACATTCACTGCAACCCATTTCCCACAATCACTGCATCTCCTTTCCCTCAGTCACTGCATCGCATTTCACTCAGGCACTGCATCCCATTTCACTCAGTCACTGCATCCCATTTCCCTCAGTCACTGCATCCGATTTCCCTCAGTCACTGCATCCGATTTCCCTCAGTCACTGCATCCCACTTCTCTCAGTCACTGCATCGCATTTCACTCAGTCACTGCGTCTCATTACCTTCAGTCACTGCATGTCATTTCCCTCAGTGACTGCATCCCATTTCACTCAGTAACTGCATCCCATTTCACTCAGAGACTGCATCCCATTTCACTCAGTCACTGCATCCCATTTCACTCAGTCACTGCATCTCCTTCACCACAGTCACTGCATCCCATTTTCATCTCTCACTAATCCCCGTATCTCACAGACGCTGCATTCAATTTCCGACACTCACTGCATCCCATTTCCCATCGTGGCAGCATCTCCTTTCCCTCAGTCTCTGAATCGCATTTCACTCAGTGACTGCATCCCAATTCACTCAGTCACTGCATCCCATTTCACTCAGTCACTGCATCCCATTTCACTCAGTCACGGCATCCCATGACCCTCAGTCACAGAATCACATTTCCCTCAGTCACAGCATCACATTTCCCTCAGTCACAGCATCACATTTCCCTCAGTCACAGCATCACATTTCCCTCAGTCACAGCATCACATTTCCCTCAGTCACAGCATCACATTTAACGGGGACAGTCAATCCTATTCAAATGAGATGGTAAATCAATTTCCATCAGTCACCACACCCTATTCCCCACAGTCACGGCATCCCATTTCACTCAGGCACTATATCCCATTTCACTCAGTCACTGCATCCCATTACCCTCAGGCACGGCATCCCATTTCACTCGGGCACTGCATCCCATTTCACTCGGGCACTGCGGCCCATTTCACTCGGGCACTGCGGCCCATTTCACTCGGGCACTGCGGCCCATTTCACTCGGGCACTGAAGCCCATTTCACTCGGGCACTGAAGCCCATTTCACTCGGGCACTGAAGCCCATTTTACTCCGGCACTGCAGCCCATTTCACTCAGTCACTGCATCCCATTTCCCTCAATCACTGCAACCCATTTCGCACACTCACTGCAACCCATTTCCCACATTAACTGCAACCCATTTCCCACAATCACTGCATCTCCTTTCCCACAGTCACTGCAACGCATTTCACTCAGTCACTGCGTCTCATTGCCCTCAGTCACTGCATGTCATTTCACTCAGTGACAGCACCACATTTCACTCAGTCACTGCACCACATTTCACTCAGTCACTGCCTCCCACGTCACTCAGTCACTGCCTCCCATTTCAGTCAGTCACTGCATCCCATTTCCCTCAGTCACTGCATCCCATTTCCTTCAGTCACTGCATCCCATTTCCCTCAGTCACTGCATCCCATTTCCCTCAGTCACTGCATCCCATTTCCGTCAGTCACTGCATCCCATTTCCGTCAGTCCCTGCATCCCATTTCCTTCAGACACTGCAGCTCATGTCACTCTGTCACTGCATCCAATTTCCATCAGTCACTGCATCCCATTTCACCCAGTCACTGCATCCCATTGCACTCACTGATGCATCCCATTTCAAGCAGTCACTGCATCACATTTCCATCAGTCACTGTTTCCCGTATCTCACAGACGATGAATTCAATTTCCCACTCACTGCATCCCATTTCCCTCAGTCACTGCATCCCATTTCCCTCAGTCACTGCATCACATTTCCTTCAGACACTGCAGCTCATGTCACTCTGTCACTGCATCCAATTTCCATCAGTCACTGCATCCCATTGCACTCACTGATGCATCCCATTTCAAGCAGTCACTGCATCACATTGCACTCAGTAACGGCATCGCATTTCACGCAGTCACTGCATCCAAATTCCCTCAGTCACTGCATCCCATGTCCATGTGTCACTGCATGCCATGTCCGTGTGTCACTGCATCCCATGTCCCTCAGTCACTGCATCCCATCTCCTTCAGTGACTGCATCACATTTCACTCAGTCACTGCATCACATTGCACTCAGTCACTGCATCACATTTCACTCAGTCACTGCATCACATTTCACTCAGTCACTGCATCACATTTCACTCAGTCACTGCATCACATTTCAGCAAGTCACTGCATCCCAATTCCATCAGTCACTGCATCCCATGTCCGTGTGTCACTGCATCAGATGTCCGTGTGTCACTGCATCCCATGTCCCTCAGTCACTGCATCCCATGTCCCTCAGTCACTGCATCCCATGTCCCTCAGTCACTGCATCCCATGTCCCTCAGTCACTGCATCCCATGTCCCTCAGTCACTGCTTCTCATTTCACTCAGTCACTGCTTCTCATTTCACTCAGTCACTGCTTCTCATTTCACTCAGTCACTGCATCTCATTTCACTCAGTCACTGCATCTCATTTCACTCAGTCACTGCATCTTATTTCACTCAGTCACTGCATCTCATTACACTCAGTCACTGCATCTCATTTCACTCAGTCACTGCATCCCATTTCACTCAGCCACTTCATCCTATTTCACTCAGTGACTGCATCACAGTTCACTCAGTGACTGAATCACAGTACACTCAGTGACTGAATGACAGTACACACAGTGACTGAATGACAGTACACACAGTGACTGAATGACAGTACACTCAGTGAGTGCATCACATTTCACTCAGTGACGTAATCACATTTCACTCAGTGACGGAATCACATTTCACTGAGTCACTGCGTCCCATTTCACGCAGTCACGGCATCCGTTTTCCCTCAGTCACTGCATCCGTTTTCCCTCAGTCACTGCATCTCATTTCCCTCAGTCACTGCATCCCATTTCACTCTGTCACTGCATCCCATTTCACTCTGTCACTGCATCCCATTTCACTCTGTCACTGCATCCCATTTCACTCTGTCACTGCATCCCATTTCACTCTGTCACTGCATCCCATTTCACGCAGTCACTGCATCCCATTTCACGCAGTCACTGCATCCCATTTCACGCAGTCACTGCATCCCATTTCACGCAGTCACTGCATCCCATTTCACGCAGTCACTGCATCCCATTTCACGCAGTCACTGCATCCCATTTCACGCAGTCACTGCATCCCATTTCACGCAGTCACTGCATCCCATTTCACTCTGTCACTGCATCCCATTTCACTCTGTCACTGCATCCCATTTCACGCAGTCACTGCATCCCATTTCACGCAGTCACTGCATCCCATTTCACGCAGTCACTGCATCCCATTTCACGCAGTCACTGCATCCCCTTCACCACAGTCAGTGCATCCCATTTCCATCAGTCACTGTTTTCGTATCTCACAGACAGTGCATTCTATGCTTCTCATTTCACTCAGTCACTGCAGCTCATGTCGCTCTGTCACTGCATCCAATTTCCATCAGTCAGTGCATCTCATTTCACTCAGTCAGTGCATCGCATTTCCGTCAGTTACTGCATCATATTTCCATCAAACAAGGCATCTCATTTCACTCAGTCACTGCATCTCATTTCACTCAGAGACTGCATCCCATTTCACTCAGTCACTGCATCCCATTTCCCTCAGTCACTGCATCCCATTTCCCTCAGTCACTGCATCCCAATTCCCTCAGTCACTGCATCACATTTCACTCAGTCACTGCATCGTATTTTACTCAGTCACTGCATCCCATTTCACACAATCACTGCATCTCCTTCACCACAGTCACAGCGTCCAATTTCCATCAGTCACTGTTTCCCCTATCTCACAGACGCTGCATTCAATTTCCCACACTCACTGCATCCCATTTCCCATCGTCACAGCATCTCCTTTCCCTCAGTCTCTGCATCGCATTTCACTCAGTGATTGCATCCCATTTCCCTCAGGCACTGCATCCCATTTCCCTCAGTCACTGCATCCCATTTCAGTCAGTCACTGCATCCTATTTCCCTCAATTACTGCATCACATTGCACTCAGGCACTGTATCCCATTTCCCTCAGTCACTGCTCCCCAAGCCCGCTCGGGCACTGCATCACTATTAACTCTGTCACTGCATCCCATGTCCCACAGTAACTGCATCACATTTCCATCAGTCACTACATCTCATTTCACTAATTCACTGCATCCCATTTCACGCAGTCACTGCATCCATTTCCCTCAGTCACATCATCTCATTCCACTCGGTCACTGCATCCCATTTCCCTCTGTCATTGCATCCCAATTCTCTCAGTCACTGCATCCCATGTCCGTGTGTCACTGCATCCCATTTCCCTCAGTCACTGCATCCCATGTCCCTCAGTCACTGCATCCCATGTCGCTCAGTCACTGCATCCCATGTCGCTCAGTCACTGCATCCCATGTCGCTCAGTCACTGTATCCCATGTCGCTCAGTCACTGCATCCCATGTCGCTCAGTCACTGCATCCCATGTCGCTCAGTCACTGCATCCCATGTCGCTCAGTCACTGCATCCCATGTCGCTCAGTCACTGCATCCCATGTCGCTCAGTCACTGCATCCCATGTCGCTCAGTCACTGCATCCCATTTCACTCAGTCACTGCATCACATTTCTCTCAGTCACGACATCACATTTCACTCAGACACTTAATCACATTTCACACAGTCAGTGCATCCCATTTCACTCACTCACTGCATCTCCTTCACCATAGTCACTGCATCCAATTTCCATCAGTCACTGCATCCCATTTCACTCAGTGATGCATCCCATCTCACTCAGTGACTGCATCCCAATTCACTCAGTGGCTCAATCACATTTCACTCAGTCACTGCATCCCATTTCACTCAGTCACTGCATCCCATTTCACTCAGTCACTGCATCCCATTTCACTCAGTCACTGCAACTCCTTCAACACATTTACTGCATCCCATTTCCATCAGTCACTGTTTCCCGTATCTCCCAGACGCTGCATTCAATTTCCCACACTCACTGCATCCCATTTCCCAAAGTCAGAGCATCTCCTTTCCCTCAGTCTCTGCATCGCATTTCACTCAGTCAGTGCTTCCCATGTCCCTCAGTCACTGCATCCCATGTCACTCTCACACTGCATCTCATTTCACTCAGTCACTGCATCCCATTTCCCTCAGTCACTGCATCTCATTTCACTAAGGCACTGTATCCCATCTCCCTCACTCACTGCACCCCAAGTCCACTCGGGCACTGCATCCCCATGAACTCAGTCACTCATTCCCACTACCTCAGTCACTGCATCCCATTTCCCTCAGGTACTGCATCACATTTCCATCAGACACTGCAGCTCATGTCACTCTGTCACTTCATCCCCTTTCCCTCAGTCACTGCATCCCATTTCACTCAGTGACTGCATCACAGTTCAGTCAGTGACTGAATCACATTTCACTGAGTCACTGCATCCCATTTCCCATCGTCACAACATCTCCTTTCCCACAGTCTCTGCATCTCATTTCAATCAGTGATTGCATCCTACTTCCCAAAAATAGTGCATCCCATTTGACTCAGTCACTGCATCTCATTTCACTCGGTCACTACATCCCATTTCCCTTAGTGACTGCATCCCATTTCCCTCAGTCACTGCATCTCATTTCCGTCAGTTACTGCATCATATTTCCATCAAACAATGCATCTCATTTCACTCAGTCACTGCATCCCACTTCCCTTAGGTCACTGCATCCCATGTCCGTGTGTCACTGCATCCCATGTCCCTCATTCACTGCATCCTATTTCCCTCAGTCACGGCATCCCATGTCCCTCAGTCACGGCATCCCACGTCCCTCAGTCACGGCATCCCACGTCCCTCAGTCACGGCATCCCACGTCCCTCAGTCACGGCATCCCACGTCCCTCAGTCACGGCATCCCACGTCCCTCAGTCACGGCATCCCACGTCCCTCAGTCACTGCATCCCACGTCCCTCAGTCACTGCATCCCACGTCCCTCAGTCACTGCATCCCATTTCACTAAGTCACTGCATCACATTTCACTCAGAGACTGCATCCCATTTCACTCAGAGACTGCATCCCATTTCACTCAGAGACTGCATCCCATTTCACTCAGTCACTGCATCACATTTCACACAGTCACTGCATCCCATTTCACACAGTCACTGCATCCCATTTCACTCAGTCACTGCATCTCCTTCACCATAGTCACTGCATTCCCTTTCCATCAGTCAGTTTCCCGTATCTCTCAGGCCCTGCATTCAATTTCCCACACTCACTGCATCCCATTTCCCAAAGTCAGAGCATCTCCTTTCCCTCAGTCTCTGCATCGCATTTCACTCAGTCAGTGCTTCCCATGTCCCTCAGTCACTGCATCCCATGTCACTCAGTCACTGCATCCCATGTCACTCAGTCACAGCATCCCATTTCCCTCAGTCACTGCATCTCATTTCACGAAGGCACTGTATCCCATCTCCCTCACTCACTGCACCCCAAGTCCGCTCGGGCATTGCATCCCCATGAACTCAGTCACTCATTCCCACTACCTCAGTCACTGCATCCCATTTCCCTCAGGTACTGCATCACATTTCCATCAGACACTGCAGCTCATGTCACTCTGTCACTGCATCCCATTTCCCTCAGTCACTGCATCCCATTTCCCTCAGTCACTGCATCCCATTTCCCTCAGTCACTGCATCCCATTTCCCTCAGTCACTGCATCCCATTTCCCTCAGTCACTGCATCCCATTTCCCTCAGTCACTGCATCCCATTTCCCTCAGTCACTGCATCCCATTTCACTCAGTCACTGCATCACATTTCCCTCAGCCACTGCATCCCATTTCATTCAGTGACTGCATCACAGTTCAGTCAGTGACTGAGTCGCAGTACACTCAGTGAGTGCATCATATTTCACTCAGTGACGGAATCACATTTCACTGAGTCACTGCATCCCATTTCACTCAGTCACTGCATCCCATTTCCCATCGTCACAACATCTCCTTTCCCACTGTCTCTGCATCACATTTCAATCAGTGATTGCATCCTACTTCCCAAAAATAGTGCATCCCATTTCGCTCAGTCACTGCATCTCATTTCACTCGGTCACTGCATCCCATTTCCCTTAGTGACTGCATCCCATTTCCCTCAGTCACTGCATCTCATTTCCGTCAGTTACTGCATCATATTTCCATCAAACAATGCATCTCATTTCACTCAGTTACTACATCCCAATTCCCTCAGGTCACTGCATCCCATTTCCCTCAGTCACGGCATCCCATGTCCCTCAGTCACGGCATCCCATTTCACTCAGTCACTGCATCCCATTTCACTCAGTCACTGCATCCCATTTCACTCAGTCACTGCATCCCATTTCACTCAGTCACTGCATCCCATTTCACTCAGTCACTGCATCCCATTTCACTCAGTCACTGCATCTCATTTCACTCAGTCACTGCATCTCATTTCACTCAGCCATTGCATCACAGTTCACTCAGTGACTGCATCACAGTTCACTCAGTGACGGAATCACATTTCACTCAGTGACTGAATCACATTTCACTTAGTCACTGCGTCCCATTTCACACAGTCACTGCATCCCATTTCACGCAGTCACTGCATCACATTTCACGCAGTCACTGCATCCCATTTCACGCAGTCACTGCAACCCATTTCACGCAGTCACTGCATCCCAATTCACTCCATCACTGCATCTCCTTCACCACAGTCACTGCATCCCATTTTCATCACTCACTGTTCCCCGTATCTCACAGACGCTGCATTCAATTTCCCACACTCACTGCATCCCATTTCCCATAGTCACAGCATCTCCTTTCCCTCAGTCTCTGCATCGCATTTCACTCAGTGATTGCATCCTACTTCCCAAAAATTCTGAATCCCTTTTCCCTCAGTCACTGCATCTCATTTCACTTAGTCCCTGCATCCCATTCAACTCAGTGATGCATCACATTTCACTCAGAGACAGCAACAGATTTCACTCAGTGACTGCAGCCCATTTCTCTCAGTCACTGCAGCCTATTTCACTCAGTCACTGCACCCCGTTTCACTCAGTCACTGCACCCCGTTTCACTCAGTCACTGCATCTCATTTCACTCAGTCACTGCATCACAGTTCACTCAGTCACTGCATCACAGTTCACTCAGTCACTGCATCACAGTTCACTCAGTCACTGCATCACAGTTCACTCAGTGACTGAATCACATTTCACTCAGTGACTAAATCACATTACAGTCAGTCACTGCGTCCCATTTCACGCAGTCACTGCGTCCCATTTCACGCAGTCACTGCATCGCATTTCACGCAGTCACTGCATCGCATTTCACGCAGTCACTGCATCGCATTTCACGCAGTCAATGCATCGCATTTCACGCAGTCACTGCATCGCATTTCACGCAGTCACTGCATCCCATTTCACGCAGTCACTGCATCCCATTTCACGCAGTCACTGCATCCCATTTCACGCAGTCACTGCATCCCAATTCACTCAGTCACTGCATCTCCTTCACCACAGTCACAGCATCCCATTTCCATCAGTCACTGGTTCCCGTATCTCACAGACGCTGCATTCAATTTCCGACACTCACTGTATCCAATTTCCCATAGACTCAACATCTCCCTTCCCACAGTCTCTGCATCTCATTTGAATCAGTGATTGCATCCTACTTCCCAAAAATCCTGCATCCCATTTCGCTCAGTCACTGCATCTCATTTCACTCAGTCACTGCATCCCATTTCCCTCAGCACTGCATCTCATTTCCATCAGTTCCTGCATCCAATTTCCATCAGTCAGTGCATCTCATTTCACTCATTCGCTGCATCGCATTTCACTCATTCGCTGCATCGCATTTCACTCATTCGCTGCATCGCATTTCACTCAGTCGCTGCATCGCATTTCACTCAGTCGCTGCATCGCATTTCACTCAGTCGCTGCATCGCATTTCACTCAGTCGCTGCATCGCATTTCACTCAGTCGCTGCATCGCATTTCACTCAGTCACTGCATCCCATTTCACTCAGTCACTGCATCCCATTTCACTCAGTCACTGCATCCCATTTCACTCAGTCACTGCATCCTATTTCACTCAGTCACTGCATCCCATTTCCCGCAGACACTGCATCCCATTTCACTCAGTCACTGCGTCCCATTTCACGCAGTCACTGCACCGCATTTCACGCAGACACTGCATCCCATTTCACTCTGTCACTGCATCCCATTTCCCTCAGTCACTGCATCCCAATTCCCTCAGTCACTGCATCACATTTCACTCAGTCACTGCATCGTATTTTACTCAGTCACTGCATCCCATTTCACACAATCACTGCATCTCCTTCACCACAGTCACAGCGTCCAATTTCCATCAGTCACTGTTTCCCCTATCTCACAGACGCTGCATTCAATTTCCCACACTCACTGCATCCCATTTCCCATCGTCACAGCATCTCCTTTCCCTCAGTCTCTGCATCGCATTTCACTCAGTGATTGCATCCCATTTCCCTCAGGCACTGCATCCCATTTCCCTCAGTCACTGCATCCCATTTCAGTCAGTCACTGCATCCTATTTCCCTCAATTACTGCATCACATTGCACTCAGGCACTGTATCCCATTTCCCTCAGTCACTGCTCCCCAAGCCCGCTCGGGCACTGCATCACTATTAACTCTGTCACTGCATCCCATGTCCCACAGTAACTGCATCACATTTCCATCAGTCACTACATCTCATTTCACTAATTCACTGCATCCCATTTCACGCAGTCACTGCATCCATTTCCCTCAGTCACATCATCTCATTCCACTCGGTCACTGCATCCCATTTCCCTCAGTCATTGCATCCCAATTCTCTCAGTCACTGCATCCCATGTCCGTGTGTCACTGCATCCCATTTCCCTCAGTCACTGCATCCCATGTCCCTCAGTCACTGCATCCCATGTCGCTCAGTCACTGCATCCCATGTCGCTCAGTCACTGCATCCCATGTCGCTCAGTCACTGCATCCCATGTCGCTCAGTCACTGCATCCCATTTCACTCAGTCACTGCATCACATTTCTCTCAGTCACGACATCACATTTCACTCAGACACTGCATCACATTTCACACAGTCAGTGCATCCCATTTCACTCACTCACTGCATCTCCTTCACCATAGTCACTGCATCCAATTTCCATCAGTCACTGCATCCCATTTCACTCAGTGATGCATCCCATCTCACTCAGTGACTGCATCCCAATTCACTCAGTGGCTCAATCACATTTCACTCAGTCACTGCATTCCATTTCACTCAGTCACTGCATTCCATTTCACTCAGTCACTGCATCCCATTTCACTCAGTCACTGCATCCCATTTCACTCAGTCACTGCATCCCATTTCACTCAGTCACTGCATCCCATTTCACTCAGTCACTGCATCCCATTTCACTCAGTCACTGCATCCCATTTCACTCAGTCACTGCAACTCCTTCAACACATTTACTGCATCCCATTTCCATCAGTCACTGTTTCCCGTATCTCCCAGACGCTGCATTCAATTTCCCACACTCACTGCATCCCATTTCCCAAAGTCAGAGCATCTCCTTTCCCTCAGTCTCTGCATCGCATTTCACTCAGTCAGTGCTTCCCATGTCCCTCAGTCACTGCATCCCATGTCACTCTCACACTGCATCTCATTTCACTCAGTCACTGCATCCCATTTCCCTCAGTCACTGCATCTCATTTCACTAAGGCACTGTATCCCATCTCCCTCACTCACTGCACCCCAAGTCCACTCGGGCACTGCATCCCCATGAACTCAGTCACTCATTCCCACTACCTCAGTCACTGCATCCCATTTCCCTCAGGTACTGCATCACATTTCCATCAGACACTGCAGCTCATGTCACTCTGTCACTTCATCCCCTTTCCCTCAGTCACTGCATCCCATTTCACTCAGTGACTGCATCACAGTTCAGTCAGTGACTGAATCACATTTCACTGAGTCACTGCATCCCATTTCCCATCGTCACAACATCTCCTTTCCCACAGTCTCTGCATCTCATTTCAATCAGTGAGTGCATCCTACTTCCCAAAAATAGTGCATCCCATTTGACTCAGTCACTGCATCTCATTTCACTCGGTCACTACATCCCATTTCCCTTAGTGACTGCATCCCATTTCCCTCAGTCACTGCATCTCATTTCCGTCAGTTACTGCATCATATTTCCATCAAACAATGCATCTCATTTCACTCAGTCACTGCATCCCACTTCCCTTAGGTCACTGCATCCCATGTCCGTGTGTCACTGCATCCCATGTCCCTCATTCACTGCATCCTATTTCCCTCAGTCACGGCATCCCATGTCCCTCGGTCATGGCATCCCATGTCCCTCATTCACTGCATCCTATTTCCCTCAGTCACGGCATCCCACGTCCCTCAGTCACGGCATCCCACGTCCCTCAGTCACGGCATCCCACGTCCCTCAGTCACGGCATCCCACGTCCCTCAGTCACGGCATCCCACGTCCCTCAGTCACGGCATCCCACGTCCCTCAGTCACGGCATCCCACGTCCCTCAGTCACGGCATCCCACGTCCCTCAGTCACGGCATCCCACGTCCCTCAGTCACTGCATCCCACGTCCCTCAGTCACTGCATCCCACGTCCCTCAGTCACTGCATCCCATTTCACTCAGTCACTGCATCCCATTTCACTCAGTCAGTGCATCTCATTTCACTAAGTCACTGCATCACATTTCACTCAGTCACTGCATCACATTTCACTCAGAGACTGCATCCCATTTCACTGAGAGACTGCATCCCATTTCACTCAGTCACTGCATCACATTTCACACAGTCACTGCATCCCATTTCACACAGTCACTGCATCCCATTTCACTCAGTCACTGCATCTCCTTCACCATAGTCACTGCATTCCCTTTCCATCAGTCAGTTTCCCGTATCTCACAGGCCCTGCATTCAATTTCCCACACTCACTGCATCCCATTTCCCAAAGTCAGAGCATCTCCTTTCCCTCAGTCTCTGCATCGCATTTCACTCAGTCAGTGCTTCCCATGTCCCTCAGTCACTGCATCCCATGTCACTCAGTCACTGCATCCCATTTCCCTCAGTCATTGCATCACATTTCACTCAGTCACAGCATCCCATTTCCCTCAGTCACTGCATCTCATTTCACGAAGGCACTGTATCCCATCTCCCTCACTCACTGCACCCCAAGTCCGCTCGGGCATTGCATCCCCATGAACTCAGTCACTCATTCCCACTACCTCAGTCACTGCATCCCATTTCCCTCAGGTGCTGCATCACATTTCCATCAGACACTGCAGCTCATGTCACTCTGTCACTGCATCCCATTTCCCTCAGTCACTGCATCCCATTTCCCTCAGTCACTGCATCCCATTTCCCTCAGTCACTGCATCCCATTTCCCTCAGTCACTGCATCCCATTTCCCTCAGTCACTGCATCCCATTTCCCTCAGTCACTGCATCCCATTTCACTCAGTCACTGCATCACATTTCCCTCAGCCACTGCATCCCATTTCATTCAGTGACTGCATCACAGTTCACTCAGTGACTGCATCACAGTTCAGTCAGTGACTGCATCACAGTTCAGTCAGTGACTGAGTCGCAGTACACTCAGTGAGTGCATCATATTTCACTCAGTGACGGAATCACATTTCACTGAGTCACTGCATCCCATTTCACTCAGTCACTGCATCCCATTTCCCATCGTCACAACATCTCCTTTCCCACTGTCTCTGCATCACATTTCAATCAGTGATTGCATCCTACTTCCCAAAAATAGTGCATCCCATTTCGCTCAGTCACTGCATCTCATTTCACTCGGTCACTGCATCCCATTTCCCTCAGTGACTGCATCCCATTTCCCTCAGTCACTGCATCTCATTTCCGTCAGTTACTGCATCATATTTCCATCAAACAATGCATCTCATTTCACTCAGTCACTGCACCCCGTTTCACTCAGTCACTGCACCCCGTTTCACTCAGTCACTGCATCCCATTTCACTCAGTCACTGCATCTCATTTCACTCAGTCACTGCATCTCATTTCACTCAGTCACTGCATCCCATTTCACTCAGTCACTGCATCACAGTTCACTCAGTCACTGCATCACAGTTCACTCAGTCACTGCATCACATTACAGTCAGTCACTGCGTCCCATTTCACGCAGTCACTGCATCGCATTTCACGCAGTCACTGCATCGCATTTCACGCAGTCACTGCATCGCATTTCACGCAGTCACTGCATCCCATTTCACGCAGTCACTGTATCCCATTTCACGCAGTCACTGCATCCCATTTCACGCAGTCACTGCATCCCATTTCACGCAGTCACTGCATCCCAATTCACTCAGTCACTGCATCCCAATTCACTCAGTCACTGCATCTCCTTCACCACAGTCACAGCATCCCATTTCCATCAGTCACTGGTTCCCGTATCTCACAGACGCTGCATTCAATTTCCGACACTCACTGTATCCAATTTCCCATAGACTCAACATCTCCCTTCCCACAGTCTCTGCATCTCATTTGAATCAGTGATTGCATCCTACTTCCCAAAAATACTGCATCCCATTTCGCTCAGTCACTGCATCTCATTTCACTCAGTCACTGCATCCGATTTCCCTCAGCACTGCATCTCATTTCCATCAGTTCCTGCATCCAATTTCCATCAGTCAGTGCATCGCATTTCACTCATTCGCTGCATCGCATTTCACTCATTCGCTGCATCGCATTTCACTCATTCGCTGCATCGCATTTCACTCATTCACTGCATCGCATTTCACTCATTCACTGCATCGCATTTCACTCATTCACTGCATCGCATTTCACTCATTCACTGCATCGCATTTCACTCAGTCACTGCATCGCATTTCACTCAGTCGCTGCATCGCATTTCACTCAGTCGCTGCATCGCATTTCACTCAGTCACTGCATCCCATTTCACTCAGTCACTGCATCCCATTTCACTCAGTCACTGCATCCCATTTCACTCAGTCACTGCATCCTATTTCACTCAGTCACTGCATCCTATTTCACTCAGTCACTGCATCCCATTTCCCGCAGACACTGCATCCCATTTCACTCAGTCACTGCGTCCCATTTCACGCAGTCACTGCACCGCATTTCACGCAGACACTGCATCCCATTTCACTCTGTCACTGCATCCCATTTCACTCAATCCCTGCATCTCCTTCACCATAGTCACTGCATCCCATTTTCATCACTCACTGTTCCCCGTATCTCACACACGCTGCATTCAATTTCCCACACTCACTGCATCCCATTTCCCATAGTCACAGCATCTCCTTTCCCACAGTCTCTGCATTGCATTTCACTCAGTGATTGCATCCTACTTCCCAAAAATAGTGATTCGCTTTTCCCTCAGTCACTGCATCCCATTCAACTCAGTGATGCATCACATTTCACTCAGTGACTACAACAGATTTCACTCAGTCACTGCAGCCCATTTCACTCAGTCACTGCAGCCCATTTCACTCAGTCACAGCAGCCCATTTCTCTCAGTCACAGCAGCCCATTTCTCTCAGTCACAGCAGCCCATTTCTCTCAGTCACTGCAGCCCATTTCAATCAGTAATGCATCCCATTTCCCTCAGTGACTGCAACACATTTCTCTCACTGACTGCATCCCATTTCACTCAGGCACTGCATCCCATTTCACTCAGGCACTGCATCCCATTTCACTCAGGCACTGCATCCCATTTCACTCAGGCACTGCATCCCATTTCCATCAGTCAACGCGTCCCATTTCCCTCAGTCACTGCGCCCCATTTCCCTCAGTCAAGGCATCCCATTTCCCTCAGTCAAAGCGTCCTATTTCCCTCAGTCAAAGCTTCCTATTTCCCTCAGTCAAAGCGTCCTATTTCCCTCAGTCAAAGCGTCCCATTTTCCTCAGTGAAAGCGTCCCATTTCCCTCAGTCACTGCATCCCATTTCACTCAGTCACTGCATCCCATTTCACTCAGTCACTGCATCCCATTTCACTCAGTCACTGCATCCCATTTCACTCAGTCACTGCATCACAGTTCACTCACTGTCTGAATCACAGTTCACACAGTGAGTGCATCACATTTCACTCAAAGACGGAATCACATTTCACTCAGTGACTGAATCACATTTCACTCAGTCACTGCATCCGATTTCACGCAGTCACTGCATCCCATTTCACGCAGTCACTGCATCACATTTCACTCAATCACTGCATCTCCTTCACCACAGTCACTGCATCCCATTTCCATCAGTCACTGGTGCCCGTATCTCACAGACGCTGCATTCAATTTCCCACACTCACTGCATCCCATTTCCCATAGACACAGCATCTCCTTTCCCTCAGTCACTGCATCCCTATTCACACAGTCACTGCCTCCCAGTTCACACAGCCACTGCACCCCATTTCACACAGCCACTGCACCCCATTTCACTCAATGCTTCACTTTACACTCAGTCAGAGCATCCCATTACCATCCGTCACCGCGTCCCATTTCCTCAGACACTGCATCTCCTTTCCACAGTCACGGCAATCCCATTTCACTCAGTCACTGCATCCCATTTCACAGAGTCACTGCATCTCCTTTCCATCAGTCACTGCGTCCCATTTCACTCAGTCACTGCGTCCCATTTCCCATAGTCAGTGCATCCCAATTCCCAGTCACTGCAGCCAATTTCCTTCAGTCACTGCATCACATTTCCCTCAGTCACTGCATCAAATTCCCCTCAGTCACTGCATCCCATTGTCCGAAGTCAGTGCATCCCATTGCCCTCAGTCACTGCATCCCATTGTCCTAAGTCACTGCATCCCATTACCCTCAGTCACTGCATCCCATTACCCTCAGTCACTGCATCCCATTACCCTCAGTCACTGCATCCCATTACCCTCAGTCACTGCATCCCATTACCTTCAGTCGCAGGATCCCATTTCCAACAGACACTGCATCCCATTTCCGTCAGTCAAGGCATCGCATTTCCCTCAGTCACTGCATACCATTTCCATCAGTCACTGCATCCCATTTCCCTCAGTCACTGCATCCCATTTCCTCAGTCACTGCATCTCCTTTCCACAGTCATGGCAATCCCATTCCACTCAGTCACTGCATCCCATTTCAGTCAGTCACTGCATCCCATTTCACTCAGTCACGGCATCTCCTTCACCACAGTCAGTGCGTCCCATTTCACTTCGTCACTGCGTCCCATTTCCATCAATCACTGCATCCCTTTCCCAGTCACTGCATCCCATTTCCCTCAGCCACTGCATCCCGTTGTCCTCAGTCACTGCATCCCATTGTCCTCAGTCACTGCA